>NC_142064.1:6035000-6197500 GCF_059756535.1 Pantherophis guttatus
TCTCTTCTTTCTGTAATCAGAGAACTATATCACAAAATTTAGTTCATGCGAATTTCAGAATACGATTGTGCTTGGTTTGCAAAATGAAAAGAAGGTGACTAACAGGAATACATGATACTGATAGAAGAGAATATTCTTAGCTCAAGTTTGAACTGTCATTACCCAACTAGGTAACATCATCAGTGCTAGAAGGGGGTGGAATTTGCTGAAAAGGTGAATTAAACAGATGTGCCTCTTAGCTCATAGGAAATGGATCTTAGTGTCCAAATACTCCATTTGGGTCCCAGAGGCGGTTAGGTAAAGGTAAAAGTTCCCCTGGCACATATGTGCTAGTCGTTCCTGACTCTAGGAGGCAGTGCTCATCTCCGTTTCAAAGCCGAAGAGCCAGCACTGTCCAAAGATGTCTCTGTGGTCATGTGGCCGGAATGACTCAACGCCAAAGGTGCACAGAACGCTGTTACCTTCCCACCAAAGGTGGTTCCTATTTTTCTACTTGCATTTCTTCTGTGCTTTGGAATTGCTAGTTCGGCAGAAGCTGGGACAAGTAACGGGAGCTCACCCTGTTACGCGGCACTAGGGATTTGAACCACTGAGCTGCCGACCTTTCGATCGACAAGCTCAGCATCTTAGCCACTGAGCCACCGCCATCCTCAGAAGTGGTTAGAAAGATGAATAACTAAGAGTCAGAAAAACTAGCAAAAACTATTTTTTTTTAATTTCTATGGACATCATAGAGACTTTTCCTCTCAAGCTTTTCTAGGGCTGGGAAAAAAAAAAAACACTACTGGATCGGCCGATCCAGTAGTGATGGCGGCAGGTGGTTCGGAGAACCGGTAGCAAAAGTCCCTGCCCCCCCCCCCGCCCATGCCCACCCAATCACCCGCTTGCCGCTTCTTTTAAAAAATGCTTTTAAAAGGTAAAAAAATGGCTCTAACGATCACAGCTGAGCTGCGCCATCGTCAGAGCCTTTTTTTTACTTTTGAAAGCATTTTTTTTTACAACCTATTCAGTGTGCTATTCTACTTACCCCATGCCTTCTTTTGGTGTGCACTGCATCTCAGCTCCTTCTCCCGAACAATATGGAAGCAGCAAGAAAATACAACAGGACACATCCAACTGGGTTAGTGATGCTGGTTTAATGCCGCTATTAAACCCGGACCTCGTACCTTCCGTAAAACCCAGACCTCCGTACCTTCCGTAAAGCCCTGAAGACGTTTTTATTTCATCAAGCCGGCCTAGCCTAAATGGTTTTTAATTGGGATTTTAAATTTTATGGATTTGGGGTTTTAAATTGGGTAGCCAGTGATTTAATTCTTTTTAATTGTCTTAACTTTTGCATTTGTATGTTTTTTAATTTTTGGCTGTTCACTGCCCTGAGTCCCTTCTGGGAGAAGGGCGGTATACAAATTAAATAAATAAATAAATAAATAAATAAATTAGCTTCGAGAAAACACTGAGCTCAAAATGTTTTAAAGTTGGTGCTACAAGCGTTTGCCTCGTAGCACCTTTTATTACGCCATTACGCCCCGTCCTTGTTGGCCGGGTGGATGTCCGTCCACTGGGGAGCGCTTCTTTGGGCACCGCCCCTCCTCTGCATCAGCATACCAGCCTCTATTGACAGTGTCAGTTGCCACGCCTCTGTCACGTATCCATCCCACCGGCATCCGTGGAAGGTCTGGCATCACCGGCATAGCAGCAACCACCACCCTGGTTTCTATCCTCGACGCACCGCGGTCCCAGAACCGACCGCCTATACTCAGTGCCGCCATCACCACTGTGAACAGCTGCTTTTCCCAGCAAGACATGTCATTCCGTATCCTCCACCATTCCTCCTTCCCATCCCTGTTTGTCAAGCAATGCTCGACACTGCATATGATGCGTGGTGCGCACTGCATATGCACGTGCACAGCGAGCATGTGCAGCCAGAGAACCAGTAGTAAACCCATTCAGATTTTACCACTGGTGCAAACAGAAGTGTTAGGATATGGTTTGAGCCTAACTAGTTGTCCAGGCAATATATGTGTACTGTAACTTTAATCTGTAAATGTATTATGTGACTTTAATGCTGAGTCATGCCGTAATTAGATAATGACTGGTTGTGAGAGTATTTAAGCAAGGTATTGTAACATGTTCAGTTGCTGCTATGATATGCTGCCATTGATGATGAAGCTGCTATGCTATGCTGCCATTGTGTGTGAAGATGATGAGATGATGAAGCTGCTATGATAAGCTACCATTGAGAGGAGTTGATATCTGCTAATCATCATTGGATGGATCTGTAACCATCATGGTTTGTGAACCAGAGTGAGTTTGTTATTCTAACCAACTACTGTTTGTTGGGTAAGAAGATTTTGTAACTACTGGACTGATTTAACTGGCAAAGACTTGGAATTTGTTTAAAGACTATGAGACTGTTTTTCTACTATAAAGTAAGCTTTTGATAAACCAGTTTTCATAACTCTTATTCATTGCTCTCAGCAACGTTCCCTTGTGCATTTACTCTGCTGGTTAGTAACACAACACGAATATCCTTAACAGGAAGAACATGTGGTCAAAGGCATACAGAAGACAATTTTTATTGTTATTTTATTTATTTATTTAGTTTGTCAAACATGTACGAGATAACAGGAATAAGTATGAACATGGATATTAATACAGGAAATGGGTACGAATAAATGGGGACAGTAGGACAGGGATGGTAGGCATGCTGGTGCGCTTATGCACGCCCCTTACACACCTCTTAGGAATGGGGTGAGGTAGACAGTAGACAGTCTAAGGTTAAAGTTATGGGGGTTTGGGGCAGGTTCTCACAGGTTCTGAAGAACTGGTAGTGGAAATTTTGAGCAGTTTGGAAAACCGGCAAATACCACCTCTGGCTGGCCACAGAATAGGGAGGGAATGTGGATTTTGCAGTATCCTTCCCCCAGGAGTAGGGAGGGAGTAGAGATTTTGCAGTATCCTTTCCCTGGAGTGGGGTAGGAATGGAGATTTTGCAGTATCTTTTCCTTGCCATGCCCACCAAGACACACCCACCAAGCCACGCCCACAGAACCAGTAGTAAAAAAGTTTGAATATCACCACTCGTTTGGGGAAATAACAACAGAGTCAGGTAGTGCATTCCAGGCATTGACCTCTCTGTTGCTGAAGTCATATTTTCTGCAATCGAATTTGGAGCAGTTTACCTTGAGTTTGTATATAGTGTGTACTCATGTATTGTTGCGGTTGAAGCTGAAGTAGTCCTTGACAGGTAGGACGTTGTAGCAGATAATTTTGTGTACTACGCTTAGGTCAGACCATAGTTGGCGTAGTTCTAAATTGTCTAATCCCAAAATTTCAAGCCTAGTGGCCTAAAGTATTCTGTTGTGAGCAGAGGAGTGGAGGACTCTTCTTGTGAAATATCTCTGGACTCGCTCAATTGTATTAATGTCTGATATATAGTGTGGGTTCCAGGCAGATGAGCTGTATTCAAGAATTGGTCTAGCAAAGGTTTTGTATGCCCTAGTTTGCAATACAATATTACCGGAGAAGAAGCTTCGCAAGATTAGGTTAACAACTCTTAATGCCTTTTTGCCAATGTTGCTGCAGTGAGCTCTGTCACTTAGATCGTTTGAGATTTAAAGGTATTTATTTAAATACCTTAATTTAAGGTACCTTAATTTAATTTAACCACCAATACTGGTGGTTTTTAAGAAGAGTTTGGACAACTATTGGTATAAAATAGTATAGGGTTTCCTGCTTGAGTAGGGGTTGGATTAGAAGACCTCTATGGTTCCTTCCAACTCTATTGTTATGTTATTGTGTTAAATGCCTGATCTCTTCCTCTTTGACGTGTCAGTTGAATGCATGGAAGTTGTGGTGAAAGAAGTTCAGATCCACCATGCAAGGTTTGTTTCTCTCCTGTCCACATCTCTATGTAGAAAGAACAAAACCACAAGTAAATTAAGCAGCCAAAGGCCAAGGAAGCAACCGTCCCCAAACCACATTCATAGCAAGAATATTAAAAGTGTTAGTTTCCAGAACCAAATCACCTTCCTTTCTTGCTGGAACCAAATGACAAGAATTGTTGTTGTTGTTGCTTTTGTTGTTGACTTCCTCCTCCTCCTCCTCCTCCTCCTCCTCCTCCTCCTCCTCCTCCTCCTCCTCCTCCTCCTCCTCCTCCTCCTCTTCTCCTCCTCCTCCTCCTCCTCCTCCTCCTCCTCCTCCTCCTCCTCCTCCTCCTGATGATGGCAGAATCATAGGATGTTTCTATGAAGCTTCTTCTTCTTCTTCTTCTTCTTCTTCTTCTTCTTCTTCTTCTTCTTCTTCTTCTTCTTCTTCTTCTTCTTCTTCTTCTTCTTCTTCTTCTTCTTCTTCTTCTTCTTCTTCTTCTTCTTCTTCTTCTTCTTCTTCTTCTTCTTCTTCTTCTTCTTCTTCCCCTTGCCCAAGACTGAGTTCTAGACTGGTTCTCTCCTTGATTAGTTTCCATCAGTGACTTCTTGTTCTGCCCTCTGGTGCTTTGATAAATAGGTGAACTCCCCTCTTCCTTGCGGCAACTCATATCAAATATTGGAACGCTGCTATCACGTCACTCCCAGTCAGGGGTGGGTTCTAAATTTTTTTACTACTGGTTCTGTGGGCGTGGCTTATTTTGTGGGCATGGCTTGATGGTCATGTGACAATTATTTAGGATTTAGCAGAGGTACTGGTCTACCAGGCTTTTAACTGCTTGCAGAGCTGTACCGATCTACCCATTTATTTTTGCAGGTACTGATCTACTCATGTATTTTTGCAGGCAACGGTCTACTCATTTGTTTTCTTTTGACACTGATCAGCTGTAGGTCGGCCCTTTGAATCCCCACGGCAAGAGTTTAAACAGTTTTTTTCCCTCTAGCCATCAGCTGGGACTCAAGAGGCAGCAATAGTTTGGGGGTGGGGCCAAATAAAAGGTAAGAATAATGCGGGGGGTGGGGGGGCACAGGGGGACGTGGGGGGCAGAACCGGTTCAGTGATGTCATATCATCACCACTACCAGCTCGGGAGAACCGGGCCAAACCAGGAGGAACTCACCACTGCTCCTAGTTCTTCTTTTCATTAAACTAGACCTACACAATTCCTGCAACCGTTCTTCATATCGTTTAACTTCCAATCCCCTAATCATCTTTTTTTTTTTTTGCTCTTCTCCCCTCTCTTTCTAGAGTCTCAACATCTTTTTTTATTTTATATCATGGTGACCAATATTCCAAATGTGGTCTTCCTAAGGCATTATAAAGTCGTACTAACACTTCATGCCTTCAAAACAGAGCAAATTACAATGAAGCAGATAGAAAACAGTTTCTTTTCTAGCTGTGGATGTTTAGTGTTGATTCTTCTCTCCCCACCTCCTAGTTTTGGCTTCCGAGACCTCCTAATGTGGACTGACATCACAAATTAATGACAAGGAAGTTCATTGAAGGGCAGGGAGAGGAAAACAGACCAAGCGCATTAACATGCACTCCGCAACCTCGCTTCCAGTTTGCATGGAAGCTGATGGTTGGAGGTTACAGTTTCATTAAAAATTGACAACATTTTAAATGCTAATCAAAACTGCTTGTCCTTTCAAAGTCTATTTATCTTTTTTGGGGGGACGGGGGAGAAGTGGGGGAGGCGGAGGGGCAGAAAAACAGGGAAGGCGAGAGAGACATCAAAGAATTTTGACTTCGTATCGTAACAAATTGTCCATCTATTTCTGCTATACACACCTTCTCCTCCTTAAGTATCACTCCTAGGACAGATCCTGGACTACTAACAGCAGAAAGAAAGAAAAAATGTATTTCAGGATTAGGGAGCAAGTACGCAATGGAAACACACAAACACAAACACAAAGAGAAGAAGGAACTTGTCATTCAGTTCTGGGCAAGGATGGAAGGGAGAAACAAGATATGACTTGTGTGAAGGAGATTGTGTTTGCGAAGGATAATGGTGTGTACCTGTAACATACCAGATTTGCTTTGCTTCTGGAAAAAAAAAAACACTTTAAAATCCATGCTATGAATGTGGTGTGGAGACAGTTGGTTCCTTGGTCTATCGGCTGTTTTTAATTTACTGGTGGTTTTGGAATACAGTTGTAGACTTTGTATGAGCAAAGCTGTGTGTTAACGTATAGTAGCACATACACACACACACTCACTCACACAACAGTCTGAAAACAGCTTTCCCAATTAACCAACATTATTAAAACAGATGTGCTTTCGTGAGGGGCAGTTGGCGAAGTGAACTGCAGCGACTGATGTCTTGTCTTTTAATAAAATTTGTTAGTCGGAAAGAGGGCTACCGGAGCCATCCTGATTTTATTGTGCATGTCTAGTTTGAATCTGTTTTAAATGTTCTGTCCCCGTCCCACACGCACACACACCAACAGACGTCCAAGAGTTAAAAATCAAACCAGCCGACAAAATCCTTTTCCTTATGATAACGGAACTTGGCAGCAACCTAGTGGCTGCCTGCCAAGAGTTTATTACTCATGAAGAGATAACTTCTCTCCGCTTCTGGTACATCAAAGTAAAATGTTCAATAATTACAGAGTAACTTAAATCCAAATATAATCCAGCAAAGTCTATAGCAAAAGTCCGGCAATGCAGAATGGCGTGGAAGCTTTCAGCTTTGTTTGTCACAAGGCTTGACTGGCCACCACGCTCCCTTTTATACCCTGTGGGGTGTGGTCCAGTGACTCAGCCTAATCTCGGGCACGCCTTTTCTTCTGTTGCACACGCTTATCTCTGTGACGCTGGCGTGGATCCAGCCAAGACTCATTACCCTCATCACTGTCCATCTGTGGCTGCGTGGACGTGCTTGGCCCCGGCCCTATCTCTTGCCCTTCGGCAGACACCAAAGGCATTGCCAAAGAGGAGGGTCCGGGAGAGGGAGGCCTTGCCAACTCCTCTCCTTCACTTTCGGAGTCCTCTCCTGCTGATGACACAGGCTCAGGTAACGGAGCCACAACATTAAAGAATGCATAGTTTGAGGGAGGGAGAGAGAGAGAAAGAGGAAGGATGGAAGGGAAGGACTGTCACAGGGAAGAAGATTGTCAAATTTATTTTCCGTAGCACCCAAGGACAGGACAAGAAGCAGTGAATGGAAGCTGGTCAAAGGGAAATTCAATCTAGAAATGAGGAGGAATTTCCTGAGAGGGAGAACAATCAACCAGTAGAACAGTTTGCCTTGAGAAGTTATGGGTGCTCCATCACTGGAGGCTTTCAAGAAAAGCTAGGACAACCATTTGTCCAGGATGGTATAAGGACTCTTGCCTTGGGCATGGGGTTAGACTAGAAGACCTTCAAGATCCCTTCCAGCCCTATGATTTTATGAGGAAAGGAGAGACAGAAGGAGGGAGAGAGGGACGGAGGGAGGAAAGAAGGAAGGAAGAAAGGAAGAAAAGGAAGGAAGGAAGGAACGAAGGAAAGGAGAGGAGAGGAAAGGAAAGGAGAGGGAAAGGAAGGAAGGGAGGGAGGGAAGGGAGAGAGGGAAGGGAGGTAGGAAGGAAGGAGAAAAAGAGAGGGAGGGAGGAAGGATGGAAAAGTTTGTCAAAGATTGATAGAAAAATTAACTATCATACTACATCTTAACAGTTTTAATATGAAACTGGGATTAGTTCAAGCTACTGGATGATTCTACCTCTTACTCTATAGTTTTGCTGTCACTATCAGCCAACAAGCACGGTCACAACATTGTTGTTCAGAGAATATGACGTGTGTTCCTCATGCACATTTTTTTTTCTTTCCAAGAGGAAAAGCATCGCAGAAACAAAATAACAAATAAAGTAAGAAAACCAAATTTCCAAAGAGATAAGTGACTGTTTTGATCGAGTGCTAAAATGTGACGTGTTTCATTCCCAACAAACTGCTGAACAATTACTGAAAAAGCTTGTCTTTGACCCAAAAAATATTTGCAATTCTAGGCCAGACATAATTATTCCATTCCAAAGGACTGAAAAAAAGCTGTAATCTCAAAGATCCAGATGCATTGGGATGGAATGGCTTTTCAGAACCCATTTAGACGCAAAGTTTCATCCAGAATATTGTGTTAAGACAAGTTGGGGAGAGGGGTGGGAGGTTCTCCTGGACTGTTTGACAGCTTTTGGTAACATCAACCATAATGCCACCAATAGCCTCCCACTGGCCAGCTCGCTCCCACAGAGAGGGCCTCCTCAGGGTGCCGTCGGCTAGACAATGCCGGCTGGCGACCCCCAGGAGGAGAGCCTTCTCTGTGGTGGCACCTACCCTATGGAACAATCTACCCCGAGAGATACGAGTGATCTCCGACCTCCGGACCTTTCGTCGGGCCCTCAAAACTCATCTCTTTCAGTTAGCCGGTCTCTCTTGATTTTATGATTTTATGGTTGGTTTTAAATTTTGATATGGATTTTAAATTGATAAATTTTAAACTATGGGCCAAATTTAATTATTTTAAATCTATTTTTAATCGTACTTGTTAGGGTGTGTGTAAAAAGTATTTGTTGCTTGTGCAACGAGCAGAGCAGAAACACACAGGGAAGGAGATAAACGTGCGGCTCGTGTGAGAAAAATACTTTATAAATAACAAGCAGTCTCGGTGTAAGTAAAACAGTCCAAGGTCATAAACAGTAATATCAGTCCAGTAAGTATCTTCCCTTACCAAAGCAAACAGACTTTAGTAACTCTTGGTATACAGTACCATATAACAGACGCAGTAAGCAACAGGATACAATCAGGTATCAATCCGGAAGAAGCAGGAAGAAGGAACGCTTCTCTGTGCTGCTTATTTATGCACTGTAGCCTAAGAGTTACTAAAGTCTGTTTGCTTTGGTAAGGGAAGATACTTACTGGACTGATATTACTGTTTATGACCTTGGACTGTTTTACTTACACCGAGACTGCTTGTTATCTATAAAGTATTTTTCTCACATGAGCCGCACGTTTATCTCCTTCCCTGTGTGTTTCTGCTCTGCTCGTTGCACAAGCAACAAATACTTTTTATACACACCCTAACATTGGTTATGGGCCCAGAACATTCCAGGGCTCTTTAATTTGTTTTTGTGGAAGTGAGAAGTGCAGGCAGTGGGTGTAGTAGTCAAGATGATGGCTTTTGAGCAAGGTACAAGTTATTCTACCATAACCCGGTTGGATGGTACAAACTATGTTACCTGGTCCACAAAATGCTGTCTACTTTTGCGAAAAGAAGGACTGTGGGACGTGGTTAATAATCCACCGGACATAACTGCACTGAATGCTGCTGACGAAGAAGATGCCAAAAAGATAGCGAAGTTTCACAGGGACAACGAGCGTGCTTTATGCATCATTGGCCTGACACTGGGAGACCAGCAACTTGTCCATTTCCGGGGCGAAGAGTCTGCTGCGAGGTGCTGGACAAAGCTAAAGAAGCTCTACGTTCGTGACTCTGTGGGTGTCCATATCTACCTGACACGGAAATTATTTCGCTTACATCTTCAGAAAGGAGGAGACATGATGGCTCACCTGGACTCCATGACAGGGCTTTTCCAGGAGCTACATGAGAAAGACCTTGTGTTTACTGAACTGCAGCAAGTTTATATTATTCTTTCATCATTGGATGACAGTTATGACTCTTTTGTTTCATCATTAGAAGTATTGTCTAGAGATGAACTTAGGTTCAGCTTGCAGCTTACTCCTAACTTGTTGGTCAGGCAATATATCTGTTTCTTTAAGAAACAACTGAGCCACGTAATCAGGGTTTGCTGAACCCTGTAATTAGGCTACAGTGCATAAATAAGCAGCACAGAGAAGCGTTCGTTCTTCCTGCTTCTTCCGGATTGATACCTGATTGTATCCTGTTGCTTCCTGCGTCTTTCTGCTGATTGTTATATGGTACTGTATACCAAGAGTTACTAAAGTCTGTTTGCTTTGGTAAGGGAAGATACTTACTGGACTGATATTACTGTTTATGACCTTGGACTGTTTTACTTACACCGAGACTGCTTGTTATCTATAAAGTATTTTTCTCACACGAGCCGCATGTTTATCTCCTTCCCTGTGTGTTTCTGCTCTGCTCGTTGCACAAGCAACAAATACTTTTTACACACACCCTAACAGTACTTTATGTATAAATGTTTTTATTTTGGCTGTTCACCACCCTGAGTCCGAAAGGAGAACGGCGGTATAGAAATTCGAATAATAAATAAATAAATAAATAATAAATAAATAATATCTTTCCAGTGGTGGGATTCAAATAATTTAACAACCGGTTCTCTGCCCTAATGATTTCTTCCAACAACCAGTTCGCTAAACTGCTCAGAAAGTTAACAACCGGTTCTCCCGAAGTGGTGCGAACTGGCTGAATCCCACCACTGTATCTTTCTGCCACCGATAGCCTCCCACCGACCAGTTCGCTCCCACAGGGAGGGACTCCTCAGGGTGCCATCGACCAAATTATGTCGGCTGGTGACACCCAGGGGGAGAGCCTTCTCTGTGGGAGCCCCTGCTCAATCTCTGACCTCCAAGTTTTTCGCTGTACCCTCAAGACCCTGCTCTTCCGATAGGCAGGGCTATCTTTGTAATGGAGTTTTAAATTTTTGGATTCTTAACGAATTTCGGCCGGAAATGTAAGAATTTTAATAATTTTTAAATTTAATTATGATGTTTGTATTGTGTTTTTACCTGGCTGTGCACCGCCCTGAGTCCTTTGGGAGAGGGGCGGTATAGAAATAAAATTATCTATCTATCTTTCTAAGCTTTTTGGTGGCATTGGCGATATTACTTTGCAGAGGTTCTGGTCCTTTCTTGGCAGATGCACAGAAAGTGACTAGGTTGTTCCATACCTAGTTTATCAACCTGTCATATTATACATGGTACATATTATGGTCTGTTGGCTGCTGGCCCCTCCAGCAGGGGAGGGAGGGAGGGAGGGAGGGAGAGAGAGAGAGAGAGAGAGAGAGAGAGAGAGAGAGAGAGGGAGGGAGGGAGGGAGAGAGCCTGAGCCGTCCGTCAGCTCTCAGATGGAGAGTCAACAGCCCCCAGGTCTGGAGGTGGCTGATGAGGAAGAGGAGGAAGAGCTGGGTCCAGTGCCTGATGCGCAGATGCGCAGAAGGCAGAGGAGAGCAGTGGAAATCTATGGGCCGGACCTTGGAACAGAGGAGCCACCGCTGCTAGTAAAGCCTCATTCTAGCTCTGGGGATAAAAGGCAAGGTGCGGAGATGAATAGGTGTGGCAGACAACTATTCATATCCCTGCTGGACAGATTTGTTAGCCTGCAAGAGAAACTTTTTGCTGGGGCTGCCGGAATTCCTGATAAAGGAATCTTTTGAGTTCACATCAGAGGGTTTCTCGTGTTTGGGGAGCTGGGTCATAACAGGACCATCTTGTCTCCTCTGCTACTTAGCAGCCATGAAATCACTGGCAGAGATCCATTGGAGCCTCAGAATGGGGTATCAATAATTTTGCAGGAAACATCATTTGAGTGAGTCTCAACCTGTGGTCTGCGGACCCCTGGGGGGGGGTCACAGGGGGTCCACAAAGGCTGGAAGAATTGTTATGATTTAAATCTTGAGTTAAGTCTTGGGGATCCATGGCCACAAATATATATTTACAGGAGGTCCTTGGTGAAAAAAAGGTTGAGAACCGTTACCTTATTGTCTTAATTATTCTTCCAATTTTGCTTTCTTGATTTTTGTGCGGAATGTGGTATGTCAGGGGTGTCAAACTCAAGACCAACAGGCCAGATCCAGCCTATGGAGTGTTTAGATTTGGCCCGCAAGGATGCCCTGGAAACACCAAAGAACTGGCCCGTGGTGCCTCTGCCAGTGAAAATGAAGCTTAGGAGGAGCATGCAAGAAGGGACAGAAAAGGAGAAAGGGAAAGAGGAAAGAAAAAGAAGGGAAGATGGGAAAAGAGCAAGGAAGGAAAAAGAAGGAAAGACAGGAAGGAAGAAGAAAGGAGAAGGAAGAGGAAAGGAAAAAGAAGAAAAGGAAGGAGGGAAGGAAGGAGGGAGGGAGGGAGGGAGGGAAGGAAGGAAGGAAGGAGGGAGGGAGGGAGGGAGGGAGGGAGGGAGGGAAGGAAGGAAGGAAGGAGGGAAGGAAGAGGATAGATTATAATGAGAGTGACAGAAGGAAGTCCTGCCTTAGCACTTGGCCACCACAGGTGCCCTAACTAGGTGGCTCAGTGGCTAAGACACTGAAGTTGTCGATCAGAAAGGTCGGCATTTCGGCTGTTCGAATCCCTAGTATAGGTCTCCTGCGTGAGCAGGGGGTTGGACTAGATGACCTCCAAGGTCCCTTCCAACTCTTTCACTGTTACTGAGTGATGTTGAGCTGGCCATACCTATCTCAGCCACACCCACCTTGGTTGAGATCAAACACAACCCTGATGAGGCCTTCAATGAAATAGAGTTTGACACCCCTGTTGTATGTGAAGGGTTGCCTATGTCACCGAGTTCCACCATCATCTACTGCCTCCACATCAATAAACTGAAAGAAAAAAGAAAACACATTTTCATTGTTGCAGAGTGAAAAGACTGGGAAGGATGAAAAGATAGAAAGCAAAACTGCCCTAGTTATGGAGGAAGAATGGATTTGAAAAAAAAAAAAATCTGGGTTAAGCATTGTGAACGGTGGAGAGGAAACTAAGAATGATTAATTATGTACCATTAAGTTGATGTTCACTCTTTGCAACCACAGAGAGACACCTACTCCAAGGTTACTCATCTTTGAAGAGGTTCCAATACAATGCATGCATTGCAACTATAATTAAGATATTGATAAAACTGAGCGAGTCCAGAGATGGGTAACAACAATAGTTAAATGTCTGTGGGGAATATATATATATATATATCAGAACAAACAACACAAGATGTCTGACAAAGCCTGAAAGTGGTGATTTGAGATATCACCCCACTATGGCCATATAAACAACTTGATCTACATAGGAAAAAAACCCTGACTAAAAAAGTATTATACATTTGAACCTATGAATTAAAAGAATAAATATTTGACCTTTACAGGGAGGAGTCATAAAATATGGGTGTGGCTGGCCGATGAAGTCCAAAAAGACAGAAATAGTGCTATCCCAGTCTCCCATAAGTCTCAGAACAAACAACACAAGATGTCTGACAAAGCCTGAAAGTGGTGATTTGAGATATCACCCCACTATGGCCATGTAAACAACTTGATCTACATAGGAAAAAACCCTGACTAAAAAAAGTATTATATCAGGACTTATGTATACGTAGTTATCATTAGCATTAATTAACCATTTTATTAAATAAAATTACAAGCATATTAGCCAAAATATCACATATTTTTTACCCTAATCTGTTCATCATAAAATCTGTCACAAAGGCTTGGACAACGTCTATGGAGATTCTCAGTCATCCAGGTCATGACTATCTAACAAAATGAAATTCAATGGTGAAAAAAGTAAGGTTCTACATTTAGGGAAGAAAAACAAAATGCACAGGTACAGTATAGATGGTACCTTGCTCAATAGTAGTAACTGTGAGAGGGATCTTGGAATCCTAGTGGACAACCATTTAGATATGAGCCAGCCGTGTGCAGCAGCTGCCAAAAAAGCCAACATAGTTCTAGGCTGCATAAACAGAGGGATAGAATCAAGATCACGTGAAGTGTTAATACCACTTTATAAGATCTTGGTAAGGCCACACTTGGAATACCGCATCCAGTTTTGATCACCACGATGTAAAAAAAGATGTGGAAACTCTAGAAAGAGTGCAGAGAAGAGCAACAAAGATGATTAGGGGACTGGAGGCTAAAACATAAAAAGAACAGTTGCTGGAACTGGATATGTCTAGTCTTATGAAAAGAAGGACTAGGGATGACATGATAGCAGTGTTCCAATATCTCAGGGGTTGCCACAAAGAAGAGGGAGTCAAGCTATTCTCCAAAGCACCTGAGGGCAGGACAAGAAGCAATGAGTGGAAACTAATCAAGGAGAGAAGCAACTTAGAACTAAGGAGAAGTTTATTTTCCTGGGCTCCAAGATCACTGCAGATGGGGACTGCAGCCAAGAATTTTTTTATTTCTTGCTCATGGGGAGGAAAGCTATGGCAAAGCTAGACAGCATACTAAAAAGCAGAGGCATCACCCTGCCAACAAAAGTGTGTATAGTCAAGGCTATGGTTTTCCCAGTTGCAATGGATGGCTGTGAAAGTTGGACCTTATGGAAGGCTGAGCGCCAAAGAATGGAGGCCTCTGAACTATGGTGCTGGAGAAGACTCCTGCGAGTCCCTTGGACTGCAAGGTGATCAAATTGGTCAGTCCTAGAGGAGATCAGCCCTGAATGCTCTTTAGAAGGCCAGATCCTGAAGATGAAACTCAAATATTTTGGCCACCTAATGAGAGGGAAGGACTCACTGGAGAAGAGCCTAATGCTGGGAATGATGGAGGGCAAAAGAAGAAGGGGACGGCAGAGAACGAGGTGGCTGGATGGAGTCACTGAAGCAGTTGGCGTGAGCTTAGATGGACTCCGGAAGATGGTAGAGGACAGGAAGACCTGGAGGAACATTGTCCATGGGGTCACGATGGGTCAGACACGACTTCACAACTAACAACAACAAAAAAAAAAATTAAAGAAAGCATTCCTGGAGAAAGCAATTAGTTTGGGAAGAGATCATGGTAAAAGGAAGCCAGGCTTTCAAAGAACATGGTGGCTTTACACCATCAGAGCTGACACCAGTCAGAGCATAGAATAACTCAAAGAAGCAGTACAAGATTGGAAGATGAGGATAGACCTGGCTGGTAGAATCGCCACAAGTCAGACCCGACTGAATGGATCACATTATCATCATTCCACTCCACCCAGTGGAGGTACTGGGTCAGTCATCAGTAACTGAGTTTAAACATGCTTGGGATAAATACATACCCATCACCCTAACAAATTTAAAACAAATAAAACAAATAAGCGGAAGACTGGCATAATGGAACCATGAATACCAGCTAGCAGTCAGAAGTCACGATGAAAACTCTTTATTTTCACAACATATGACAGACTTAACTAGAGTTTCAAATGGGAAACTGTGACTATCCTAGATTAAGCCACGTCCAAAAATGCTAGAGAATTTCTAGAAGCAACTCTAACCAATTAGCCATCAACAGACACATAGACATTAGCAATATCTACATAATGTGCAAAAGAGATAACCAACAAGCCAAAAAGGGAACTAAAAGTTAAAAAAACCTCCGCACCAGCAATCAACACCCAGATGAACAGAGATGAACTCTTTTTTTAAAAAAAAATTATTGAAAGTTATTAAAAAATACAGAAAAAAAAGTATAACAATATGGATAGAATTGCAGAGAGTAATATAATACATATAGAGTTTTAAAGTATCAATTTTCGCCTAGAGAAAGTACAAACCTCCATTAAGCCAACCCATCAAAAGAAAGAAAAGTTTATCCAGGAGAAAAAAATCTCAACTGTCATGCAATGCTCCTATAAATATTTACCCACGTTCACATTAAGGTTAATATTTTCATTCTTCTTAAGATTTGTTTTTTTCAGCCAAGCATACCATCTCTCCTATATAACCCTGATTCTTGTCTATCTCGCAAAAGTCCAGTAAGCTTGTCTGTTTCTGCACAATCCATGATCTTTGCAATTATCATAGCCTCCGATGGGATATTTTTGGATTTCCATTCTTGCGCGAACGAGATCCTGGCTGCAATGATGATGTGGAGAGCGAGATGCCAATTAGGTTTGTTTAAGTTCTCTGGTTTCATGCCTAGTAAAAAACATTTCCGGGTTCAAATCTATTCTACATCCTATGATTTCTAAAATCCATTTTTGAATTCTAGCCCAATATTCTTTTGCTCAGGGACAGGTCCACCAACTATGAAAGTAAGTTCCCATAGCGGCCTTGCATTTCCAACAAACTGGAGGGGTTCCCGGTAACATCTTCGATAATCTAGCCGGGGGCAGGTGCCATCTATACAGCATTTTGTATATATTTTCCTTATAGGAAACCGACATTGTTAATTTTAGGGTTTTCCCCCAAATTTCTTCCCATTTTTCAAGTTCAATCGAGTATCCCAGATTTCTCCTCCAGGCAATCATTGAGTCCTTGATGACCTCCGCTCCAATCCAATCCATTAAGAGGAATTGATACAGTTTGGATAATACCTTCTCATCCTGATGAACTCTTAAGAGTAACATCAGACCAACAATCAAGAAGTAAACAATACCCCAATCAAGGAACTTCCAAACAAGCCAATAGTAAATAGCCCAAACAAAGAACCTCCAAGAACACTCCCACCAACGCTGAGAGGGCAAGCCATTAGAATATAAACTGAGAGCAAACTCCACTCCTTACTAGCACTGATGATGTTACCTAGTTGGGTAATAAAACATCTGCAAGAAAAAAACCAAGCTCAGAGAGCACCAAGAATATAATAATAATAATAATAATAATAATAATAATAATAATAATAATAATAATAATAATAATAATAATAATAATAATAATAATAATAATAATAATAATAATAATAATAATAATAATAAACACAAAGCTCTGCATGGCCAATACTTGAAAAGTATTGAAGGCAAAGCTGACAAGAAACTAACTTGGAACTGGTTAAGATCAGGAGCACTGAAAAAAGAAACAGAAAGCTTTATTTTGGCAGCTCAAGAACAAGCCCTAGCCACAAACTGCATGAAGGCAAAAATTCAACATGTTACCACCAACAGCAAATGCCGCCTCTGCAATGAAAAAGATGAGACAGTCGACCACCTGATCAGTGGGTGCAGCAAAATTTCACAAACTGACTACCTACAACGCCATGACCGTGTTGCTAAAATCATTCACTGGAAATTGTGCCAGAAGTTTGGATTTGAGTACAGCAAAAACCACTGGGAACATCAGGTTGAGAAAGTTTTAGAGAATGAGAAACTCAAGATCTTGTGGGACTTTAGGATTCAGACTGACAGGCACTTGGTCCACAACACACCTGACATAACAATAGTTGAAAAGAAAAGAGTATGGTTCATTGACATTGCAATACCTAGTGATGCACGGATTGAAGATAAGCAGCAAGAAAAAATCACAAAGTACCGGGATTTGCAAATTGAAGTTGAGCGACTGTGGAAAAAGAAATCGTGTGCTGTCCCGATTGTAATTGGAGCCCTTGGAGCAATACCCAAAGGGCTACCCCGCTATTTAGAAATTCTAAATTTGCCGGACTTGAACATTTTGACTCTACAAAAAACCACCTTACTCGGAACAGCTTACATCCTCCGACGATACCTTAACAGTTCCTAGGTCCTTGGTTAGGACTCGAGCTGCTGAGCTATTAACCAGCCTCTCAAAGGCTGTGAATCTCACTAAAGATTAAATAATAATAATAATAATAATAATAATAATAATAATAATAATAATAATAATAATAATAATAATAATAATAATAATAATAATATACAAACCATCAAAAGGCAGACTAAATAGAATATAGAACATAGACTATGGAGCACCCACAACTTCTGAAGGACCACTAGATCTTGTTCTGCTGTCAGTTTTCTCTGTTTCTAAGCCCATCCAACTTACTGCTAATTATCCTCTTCTTCTTTTTCCTTTCACCCTTCCTAGCGTGAAGAGCTTCTCCAAAGACGTGAAATGTTTTTGTGACTCAGTAAAGCCACTCTAGTTGCAGCGGAGAACAAATTCCACTCTAGAAAAAACAAGAACAACAACTGAGATGGCTTAGACGCTAGATACTTCATTAGACAATCACACCATCACATACGGTGTCTAGATAAGGTCCATCAAGTTTTTTTTCAAAAACTCTCTGTAGTGTAGTATACTTTCTACTTTGTTTTATGGGACAGTCGATGTAATTGTCATTCAAGCAGTGTTAATAGGTCTCCGGAGGCCTATCAAATCTTTCATTCAGTTTCAATCAAAGTATTTCTGGACTTTTCATATCAGTCTAGTTTGCCCCCATCATCGGTTCGATGTCAGATTGGGCACCGTTCCAAGACCATTGACGCAGAACCTTGTCTGCGTCCAAATTTGGGGAGCTATCTGTCATATTAGCAGCTCATGCTGAAGTCATCTTGCAGCCAACTAACTTAAACACACATAAATGCATGCGAGATTAAAGTCATTCTAAATCACATTGGTATTCCTTCTGGAAGACACCAGACTCTATTATTCTAAAAATTTCATTCAACCATGGAATTAAGATCCCAAAGAATGGATTGCAATAAACATGCCCTTTGGAAAAAAAAAATCAAATTACTCATATTTCAAGCGTTTTTATTGCAAATTAAAATGCATGGTTTAGACCATATTTCAATTATCGTCTCTACATTACTGTTTAAGCAAATGACTGGAGTTAACAAGAGAGCTACTACATTTTGAATACATTGATTTTCTGCTTGGTGTAAACTCTAAATAGCCGATTAGAAGGCTGTGAATCAGAAGAGCTTCGTGTACCTAATACACTCAGCACTAAATTATGAGCTGAAAACTCTGTTGCTTCTTGAATGGAATGCAGATATATTATTAGCAGTTGTACCCCACTGGTCATCTCTGTCCAGTTTGAAAAACGGCACCAATTTTGATAGATGGATCAAACTAATTTACAAACCCGACGTATTAAAAGTTATAAAAGCTGCTTGAAGTTTCTTCAAGATCAACTGCTTCAAAAAATAAAGAAGCTAATATGTAACTTTGCCTCTATTTCTCAATTCAACGGATAACATCAGTGGCCACCACAAAATAATACCATATCCAAACTTTTTACTATATTAAAAACAAGCAAATCCTCTTCCTGTTTGTTTTCATTCTCCTTCTCTACTATGGGGGAGGAAAATGTGAGGCCAACAGAAGAGAGTATTTGCAACAGAGGGGTTCTTGGTGATTTCTGAGCTTGGTTGTTTTCTTGCAGATGTCTCATGACCAAACTAGGTAACATCATCAGTGTCAGAAGGGAATGGGATTTGCTTTCTGTTTATATACAAGTGACTTGACCTGTCAGTTTTAGTGTGAATGTTCTTGGTAGTTCCTTGATTAGGCTGTTGTGCATTATTTGATTATTGGTTTAGTATTAATACATATAGATGATTTAGATAGATAGATAGATAGATAGATAGATAGATAGATAGATAGATAGATAGATAGATGATAGATAGATAGATAGATAGATAGATAGATAGATAGATAGATAGATAGATAGATAGATAGATAGATGGATGGATGATAGAGATAGATAGATAGATAGATAGATAGATAGATAGATAGATAGATAGATAGATAGATAGATAGATAGATAGATAGATAGATAGATAGATAGATAGATAGACAGACAGACAGACAGACAGACAGACAGACAGACAGATAGACAAACAGACAGGCAAATAGATATAGATGATAGATAGACAGACAGACAGATAGATAGATATAGATGATAGTTGATAGATAGATAGATAGATAGATAGATAGATAGATAGATGATAGATAGATAGATAGATAATAGATAGATAATAGATAGATAGATAGATAGATAGATAGATAGATAGATAGATAGATAGATAGATAGATAGATAGATAGATAGATAATGGATGGATGGATGGATAGAGATAGATAGATGATAGATGGATGGATGGATGGATAGGTGGGTGGAGATAGATAGAAGATAGAGATAGATAGATAGATAGATAGATAGATAGACAGACAGATAGACAGACAGATAGACAGATAGACAGACAGACAGACAGACAGACAGACAGACAGACAGATAGACAAACAGACAGACAGGCAAATAGATATAGACTGGGTAGATCAGGGCAGGGTGACGAGGAATAGTCTTGAGAATGTTATCTGGGAGGAGTTTGATGCTGTGACTCCTGATGATGTGGACAGGATTTTGGGGAGACTTAGTGCGGCCACATGTTTACTGGACCCGTGTCCCTCCTGGTTGGTACTGGCTTCCCGGGAGGTTACACGAGGCTGGCTCCAGGGTGTTATCAACGCTTCGTTGAGTGAGGGTTACTTCCCCACCGCCTTGAAAGAGGCGGTGGTGAGGCCTCTCCTCAAGAAGCCGTCCCTGGATCCGGCAATATTGGCCAACTATCGTCCTGTCTCCAACCTTCGCTTTATGGCGAAGGTTGTTGAGAGTGTGGTCGCACGACAGTTTCCGCAATTCCTGGAGGAAACATCTTATCTAGATCCGTTCCAGTCGGGTTTCAGGTCTGGGCACAGCACAGAAACGGCATTGGTCGTGTTGGTTGATGATCTCTGGAGGGCTCGGGACAGGGGTTGTTCCTCTGTTCTGGTCCTGTTAGACCTCTCAGCGGCTTTTGATACCATCGACCATGGTATCATGCTGCACCGGCTGGAAGAGTTGGGGGTGGGAGGCACCGTGTTGCGGTGGTTCTCCTCCTTTCTCTCTGACCGGTCGCAGTTTGTGTTGGCAGGGGGGCAGAGGTCGACCTCGAGGCCTCTCATTTGTGGAGTGCCGCAGGGATCGGTCCTCTCGCCCCTTCTGTTCAACATTTATGTGAAGCCGCTGGGTGAGATCATCCGTGGCTTTGGGGTGAGATACCACCAGTACGCTGATGACACCCAGCTGTACATCTCCACCCCAGGCCACCCCAACGATGCCCTTGAAGTGATGTCCCAGTGCCTGGAGGCTGTACGGGTCTGGATGGGGAGGAACAGGCTCAAGCTCAACCCTTCCAAGACTGAGTGGCTGTGGCTCCCGGCATCCCGATATAGTCAGTTGACTCCATCACTGACTATTGGGGGCGAGTCATTGGCCCCCACAGAGAGGGCTCGCAATCTGGGAGTCCTCCTGGATATGCAGCTGTCCTTGGAGGAACATCTGACGGCTGTAACCAGGGGGACCTTTTGTCAGGTTCGCCTGATTCGCCAGTTGCGGCCCTTTCTTGATCGGGATTCCCTGTGCACAGTCACTCATGCCCTCGTCACCTCTCGCCTTGACTACTGCAACGCTCTCTACATGGGGCTCCCCTTGAGGAGCACCCGGAGGCTCCAACTGGTCCAGAACGCAGCAGCGCGGGTAGTGACGGGAGCAGCATGGCGCTCCCATGTAACACCGCTCCTGCGCGAGCTGCACTGGCTCCCAGTTGTCTTCCGGGTGCGCTTCAAGGTGTTGGTTATCACCTTTAAAGCGCTCCATGGCATAGGGCCTAGCTATCTGCGAGACCGCCTGCTGCTACCGACGACCTCCCAGCGACCCGTGCGCTCCCACAGAGAGGGCCTCCTCGGGGTGCCATCAGCCAAACAATGCAGGCTGGTGACCCCCAGGGGGAGGGCCTTCTCTGTGGGGGCACCCACCCTCTGGAATCAGCTCCCCCCAGAGATAAGGAGAATCCAAGACCTCAGTGCCTTCCGTCGCGCCCTTAAAACCTATTTATTTAAACAAGCCGGGCTGGCTTAAGATGAAATTTTTAACTGTTTTTAAATGTTTTAAACGTTTTTAATTGGTAAATGAGTTTTAATTGGGCCAAATTTATATATCTTTTAATTGTTTTTAATATTTGTTCTGCATGTTTTTTTTAATCTGGCTGTACACCGCCCTGAGTCCTTAGGGAGAAGGGCGGTATAGAAATCCAATATAAAATAAAATAAAATAAAATAAATATAGATGATAGATAGACAGACAGACAGATAGATAGATATAGATGATAGTTGATAGATAGATAGATAGATAGATAGATAGATAGATAGATAGATAGATAGATAGATAGATAGACGGATGGACGGGTGGATAGTCAGACAGACAGACAGATAGATAAAGAAAAGTTTCCTCTCTTCCTCCTCTTCCTCCACAAACCCCTTCCCTTCTAGCATGGATGAAGTTACCTAGATGGGTAATGAAATATCTGCTGAAAACAACCAAGCTCAGAGAGCAACAAGGACCCCTCAGTTCCACCTGAGTCACAAATATTCTCTTCTACTGATACTAGCGATCGTATCAATCAGTAGATAATGCCATAGGTATTTCTACCACGCACTGGGCTGGGGGCTGGATTAGATGATCTCCAAGTTTGCTAGATGATAAGGATGATGTCAATGACATCACGATGGTGATAATGATGCAAATCAATCTACTACAGGATAGAGGAGGAATGTCTGGCACAAGGTCACCCAGATGCAGAGATGCAAACAGAGAGAGAGAGAGAGAGACAGACAGAGACAGAGACAGAGACAGAGACAGAGACAGAGAGACAGAGACATGAAGAGAGAGAGAGAAAAACAGAGATGCAGAGAGAGTGAGAGAAACAGAGAGACAGAGAGAGACAAAGAGATGAAGAGAGAGAGACAGACAGAGAGATGCAGAGAAAGATGCAGAGAGAGATGAGAGAGAGACACAGAAAGAGAGAGAGATGCAGAGACACAGAGAGAGAGAGAGACAGACAGAGACAGAGACAGAGACAGAGACAGAGACAGAGACAGAGACAGAGACAGAGACAGATAGAATAATCAATACCGATCTGATAATCCCAGCAATGCCATCTAATTCAGGTTTCAGATAATTGCTATGCCATAATATTATTTATTCTAGCTAAATGTATCAAGCACGAAAAATGCTTTATGCATTTTAAAGTTGGATTTTATTTGCTGTATGCTAACTTTTTAACCCTTTAGTACGTCTGTGTGCGTGTGTGTTTGCATTTAAAAGTCAGTCCTCAGTAACAGATTGACTCATTTAACACCTATTGCAATTACAACAGTGTAAAAAAAAAACCCAAAACAATCCCAGGTTTGTGACCATTTCTGTTGCCACCATTTGAGACCTATCCAACTGGTTTATGACAAACAGAATTAATGAAGAAGGAGGAAGTAAAATTATACAATATAGTCATGTGATGTTTTGCTTGACAATTGCGGTGATATAATTTACAATCACAACTGAGCCCCAAATTTCTGTCGTTAAGCAAGACAGTTGTTAAGTGCATTTTGTCCAATTTTACGATCTTTCTTGCCGTGGGTGTTAAGTTGTTGCAGTTGTTAAGTTAGCAAGCGAATCTGGCTTCACCATTGACTTTGCTTGTCAGAAGATTGCAAAAGGGGAATCGCAAACACACAACCAACTGCCAAGTGCCCGAATTTTGATCGTGCAACCACGAGGATGCTGCAAAGGTCATAAGTGTGAAAACATAACATCAAGCGCCGGGGAAATCAGCAGATTTAGGCATGTCAAATAAATACAAAGTTTTATTGCAAATTTAAGTTCTCTACAAGAATCTGGCCAACTAACAGCCAAGGGAAATGAGCAGGAGATAAGAAAGGCATTCATGCTGGCCTGGATTTAGATCTCTGGAGGGCTTACAGGGATTTGTGACTTATGATGTATTTGACCCCTCCATCGGGCTCAACCTGATCATCTTCTACACATTTTTTCAGAGCTGTTGTAACTTTGGTCACTGCATAAATGAATTGTAAGACAAGGACTATTGATAGGGACTGAATGGGAAGTGATGTCATAAGTCTGTTGCAGTCATGTCATATTCGTCTTAGCAATCATAATGTTTAGCAATGGAGTTGCTGGTCCCAGTTTTGGTTGTTGAGGAGTAACTACACACACACACACACACACACACACACACAATATACACAGACATCTCCGTATGTATGTTCTTTATTTCAATTCTACATTAGAAGCATTTCCAATTTGATTATGTTTCAGCAGCTCGATCTTAGTCGATCGGATAGATAAATGTAATAATAGTTTCACTGTAATATTTGACTGCTCTCCAGTACAATATAGATTATCATAAGAAAAAAGTAATCATATTTTTTTTTTCATGCAATACTAAATACCTCATCATTAAAAGATTGACTTTTTTAAATAGACAATCTGTAAACTTTAGCATATTTTAAGGCATATATTCATGGCTCTACAGTGCCTGTGCTTTGTGAAGAAAAAAATTAAACAAGAATATATGGGAAATAAAGTTAAAGAAGATATTCAAAGTAACCTCCATCAAAATCATGTAAAGCTTTTATGTCTGCAAGATTGGAATTGAATTCCCTTTATACGGTAGAATTGACAGAATATTCACTGAAATACATAAAACAAAGTTATTGGGAACCAGAGTAAAAACCAGATAAATTGTAGGCTGAAACAAGATGTTATTATTTCTACTATTGTATATATTCATAGTGAAGTATAGAATACCTCTGATTTAATAAATAAGCTTTTTCAAAATTTCTATACTCAGCTTCCTAATACAGACTCAAAGGTTACTAAGGGAAAGAATAATCATTTTTTAAAAAAAATAATATAGATCCTCTTCATGTTATACGTGAGCAGAGCATTTATTGAATCACCTCAGAAAATCGTATATACTATTAAATCTATAAAAATGTCACAGCTTCTCTTCCTCATGTCACCCTATTGAATAGTATTAGACATACATTGACTTTTTTTCGTATTTATATGGCTAGGAGTTTATATCCAGGCTTTTTTGAATAAAGTTTTTCCCAACTTCTTTAAAGAGATTTAGATAACTCTGGTTTTGGAGGCTGCCACGACATTTTGTGATTGTACAAAAGTATTGAGGAAAAGTTGATATCTGAGGTTGAATAGTCTCAGACCTTCAATTTATGTATCAACGTGTGTTTTTACAGGAATGTAATGTAATGCAAGGGAATATGTAAGGGAATCTAATCTAATCATGTAAGGTTTATTCTTTTATTTATTTTATTCTTTTATTCCATTCCATTCCATTCCATTCCATTCCATTTCATTTTATTATTTTATTTTATTCTATATTTTATTTTATTTTACTTTATTATTTTATTTCGTTTTATTATTTTATTATTTTAGTTTATATTATATTTTACTTTACTTTATTATTTTATTTTATTTTATATTGTAGTTTATATTTTATTTTATTTTTATTTCATTTTATTTTTATTATTTGTTTTTATATTTTTTTACTTTATTTTTTATTTGATTTTATTATTTCATTTGATTTTATTATTTTAGTTTATTTTGTATTTTATTTACTTTACTTTATCATTATTTATTTTAATTTTATTTTAATCAAATTTTTGGAACTGCCCATCTCCCTCACAGAGGGATTCTTTGATTTACACGACTTACATGGTTGCCTATCTTGTATAATTATTCTAGAATGTTCACAACAATATTTTTTTCCCCCCTTCCATTCAATCATGTCCAAATTTATTTTTATTTATTTTATTTTATTTTGAATTTGTATACCGCCCTTCTCCCTGAGGACTTAGGGCGGTGAACAGCCAAGTAAAAACATCAAGTACAAATATTAAAATACAATTAAAATATATATATAAAAATTTGGCCCCATTAATTAAAAATGATAAACAAAACAATTAAAAACACTTAAAAAATTAGGCCAGCCCAGCTTGCTGGAAAAGGAAGGTTTTAAGGACACGGCGGAAGGCACTGAGGTCTTGGATCCTCCTTATCTCCGGGGGCAGCTGATTCCAGAGGGTAGGTGCCCCCACAGAGAAGGCCCTCCCCCTGGGGGTCACCAGCCTGCACTGTTTGGCTGATGGCACCCCGAGGAGGCCCTCTCTGTGGGCGCGCACGGGTCGATGGGAGGTCGTCGGTGGCAGCAGGCGGTCTCGAAGATAGCTAGGCCCGATGCCATGGAGCGCTTTAAAGGTGGTAACCAACACCTTGAAGTGCACCCGGAAGACCACCGGGAGCCAGTGCAGCTCACGCAGGAGCGGTGTTGGAGACAAGTTCCTGCCGTTTTCCTAGCAAGGTTTTTCAAAGTTTTTATACCGTTGCCACTGTCTCCTTCCTAGGGCTGAGCCAAAATGGCTGACCAAAAGTCCCTCAGTTGGCTTTGTGCCTAAGGCAGGACTAGAAGTCACAGTCTCCCAGTTTCTAGCCTGGTGTCTTAATTACTACAACAAACTGGTTCTCAACAATCCATAAAACATACTTAAAACCAAAGATACTCTTCCCCCTTGGTACCAACTTTTTCCTTTCAGGGACTTTTCACAGAAAATGGGAGCAATTCTATGATCCAACACCTAACATTTAGTGGAATCCATTTTTTTTTGTCTCCTCCTTTTAGAAATGAAATATTCCCTTCGGTTAAGTCGTTTTCTCCAAGAATATCAACATTCTTCTACTAGCGGATAATATTTCTGAATAGTTCTTCACAGAAACATAATTCCTACATGAAGCCTTTGAGTATGCCACAGAGAGAGATCTCCATCCCTCCCTCATTCCACAAAATGCCTATTTTCTTTCTCTTGGGGGTGTAATGTTTATACAAGAAATTTCCTCAGCTCCTAGAGAATTATTTACCACTTGATTCTGCTAAATATTTACACCCAGCTGAGAATGTGGGTTCTTGCAAATCTCCTCTTAATTTCAAGAAGCTTTTGTGCGAGAAGATGGACCTGGTGGATCAAATTAACAGATAAAAGAGTTGGAATGGACTTTATAGTCATCTAGTCTAACCCTCTGCTCAAGCAGGAGACCCTACTCCATTTCTGACAATTGGCAGTTCAATGTTTTCTTGAAATTCTCAAGTGATGAAGCTCCCACAACTTCCAAAGGCAGCTTCTGTTCCATGGGTTGATTGTTCTCACTGTCAGAAAGTTCCTCCTCATTTCTAGGTTGAATCTCTCCTTGGTCAGTTTCCATCCATTATTCCTTGTCTGGCCTTCAGGTGCTTTGAAGAACAGCTTAACCCCCTCCTCTCTGTGGCAGCCCCCCAAATATTGGAAGACTGTTATCATGTCTCCCCTGGTCCTTCTCTTCACTAGACAAGCCATGCCCAGTTCCTGTAACCGTTCATCGTATGTTTTAGCCTCCAGTCCCATAATTATCTTGGTTGCTCTTCTCTGCACTCTTTATCTAGAGTCTCCACATCTTTTTTATAGTGTGGTGACCAAAACTGGATGCAGTACTCTAGGTGTGGTCTTACTAAGCTTTATAGAGTGGTATTAATACCTCACTTGATCTTGATTGTATCCCTCTGTTAATGCAGTTTAGGATTGC
The DNA here is from genome assembly GCF_059756535.1 of Pantherophis guttatus. NCBI lineage: Eukaryota > Metazoa > Chordata > Lepidosauria > Squamata > Colubridae > Pantherophis > Pantherophis guttatus. The sequence goes on from NC_142064.1 coordinate 6,061,952, forward strand.
ATTGGATTTTTTGGCTGCCGCTGCACACTTCTGGCTCATATTTAGCTGGTTATCCACTAAGACTGCAAGATCCCTCTCACAGTCACTGCTATTAAGCCTGGTTTCACCAAGTTTATATGTGTACTTTTGGTTTTTCTTGCCTAAGTGTAGGACTTTACTTTTCTCTACATTGGATTCAAGTATTCAAGTCTGTCAAGATCCATCTGGATCGGATCAGGCCCTCAACTTTTTGAATTTATTTGAGAACCAAGCAAGCTTGAAGAATTTCCCATATTTGAGTCGGACAATCATTTAAGGGCTGTATATCAATTAGAGTCAATTATGATAAAGAGAAGACATTAATTCTGCTGGAATAAATCAGCCAGAGCAGAAGCCATTAAGAGCTATGGAAGTAGCTCTTGATATGGGACTATTTTACCAATGGTTAAATAATGAAAACAGAAGTTAGAAATATGGGGATATAAAAAGAATATAAATGTTATAAAGGAGATTTGTTAAAGTAAATATGTTAAATATTATTGTTCTTATAGTATTAATACTATTGTGATGAATACCACTGTAAACATCTTGTTTATTAAAAATAATTGTACCCAGACAATACACTGTTTGATTGAAATTGAATTTTTACATGTTATATAAACAAAACAAATAAAACAATAATTGGGGTGGGGGGGAGAGCTATGGAAGTAAAGATACATGGCCCATAATTACATAAAAGAGCCACAGAGTCCACAAGGACTATTCTGGGTTGCTAACCTGCAGATGAGCAATAGATGGCAGCAATAGGATCCCCCCCCCAAAAAAATAGTCTCACCAGACTCTGCCACCTAGTGACCTTCTGTAGTATTGCAGCCCAAATCTGATAGCCCTGAAATGAAGCCAGATTTTGATTGAGTGTTAGCAACATTTTCTAATTGTAAAATGGGTGGAACATTGGAGTCCAATTCTTGATTAACAGATTAACAGAGTTGGAAGGGACCTTGTAGGTCATCTAGTCGAACCTCCTACCCAAGCAGGAGACCCTACACCATTTCTGACAGATGGCAGCCCAGTCTCTTCTTGAAAGCTGATGTTCTGGGCTTCCCTTTATTAGATGTTTTATTAAGGACTCTTCTGTGAAAAGCATCATAAGATGCCACCAAACTCTTGGCTGCTTCTCCTACAGTGGAAAACTGTTAGGCGGGAAGGAGCTGGAGCAAGGATGGGAGCTCACCCTGTCATGTGGAGCTTGGGTCTCAAACCCAGACTCTCAGCTTTCCACCTGACAAACTCAGATTTTTAACTGCTGAGCCATCATACCTCCCATGACAGATAGATGCCATAGATGTTGATCCTCCCACATCTTTCAACCTCCTCATTTATAACAAGACATGGAGGATGAAGGCTGACTATCTCAACTTCCTTCTAGAAGATCAGGAGCTGGAGATCTCAGGTGGCATGGCCAGATTTGATATACTGGCTACGAAAGGACACAGACAACTGTTTCAAGTCAGATACACGAGATTATCCTATTTACCTTATGTCCAAATAATTTTATAATATTCTGGTATACCGTTTTAGCTAGATGGGGCTTTGTTATTTTATTATCGTCTTATTTTTTTTTACCTGTTATGGTCTCCTTGTAATAAGGTAAACTTTTCTGTCAATCACTGAGTGTTTGTTCTTCCACAAATTGCTGTTGAACTGTGATGTTTCAAGCAACAAATGAAGAAATGTCAGGATTTATGAAATAACTGAACATTGTTATTTTTGTACATTGATGAAAGGCTCTGCGTATTTCAGTTCTTACATCTTGCCTTTCCTTCTGGGACTCAAGTGACACTCCTGTTGTTGTTTTTCCCACCACAACCCTACCTTAGCAAGGCAGGTTGTCCTCGGAGTCATCTGGGGTCTTCTCCAGCCAAGGACAAATGTAAATCTGGCTCTCCTTAGTTCTGTGTATAGGGTGCGGTGGCTCAGTGGTTAAACTTACTGAGTTTAACCTGACTGCCTGGACTTGAGATCTGAGCTCTGCACAATGGAGTAAGCTCCCATTCCTTGCTCCAGCTCCTGTCCACCTAGCAGTTCAAAAGCATGAAAATGCAAGTAGATAAATAGGTACCACTTTGGTGGGAAGGCAACAGCATTCTGTGTGCCTCAGTGTGTAGTCACATTGGTGACATGATCATGGAAGCATCTTCGGACAATGTTGGCTTCCTCAGCTAAGAAGTGGAAATGAGCACCAGCCCCTAGAATCAGATATAACTGGACAGGTGCAAGCTTTATCTTTAGTTATGTTGATCTACAGAGATTCTCCGTCATCCAGGTCATGGTTGTCTCAAAGATGATTTTTCAGGAGGCAACTGGACTGTCTTGTTGTTGTTTTTTCTTTGAAGATGTTTCACTTCTCATCCAAGAACCTTCTTCAGCTCTGAATGGATGGTGGGGAAAGGTAAGGATTTATACTCCTTAGAGACAGCTGGTCATTTGCATCTTTTTATAGAGTCGTTGAGGCACTTGGAGTTTTATCTGTAGTCCTCAGGGTCACATGAGTAGTGCAAATGGTTCCTGTAATCTGCAATTTTTTCCTCAAAATCTGTTCATACTCTCACACCATTCAAAGAATGTTCACCCCAAAGTGCATGGCTAAAAGTCCATGGAGATTCTCAGTCATCCAGGTCATGGTTGTCCCAAAGCAGAGGTGGGTTTCAGCAGGTTCTGACCAGTTCTGGAGAACCGGTAGCGGAAATTTTGAGTAGTTTGGAGAACCGGTAAATGCCACCTCTGACTGGCCCCACCCACATCTATTCTCTGCTTGCAGAATCCCAGCTGATCAAGAGGAAATGGAGATTTTACAGTCTCCTTCCCCTGCCATGCCCACCAAGCCACACCCACAGAACCGGTAGTAAAATATTTGAAACCCACCACTGTCCCAAAGGTGCCTTTTCAGATGGACTTCCTTGTTTTTTTTTTCTTTGAAGACATTTCACTTCTCATCCAAGAAGCTTCTTGAGCTCTGGCAGGATGGTGGGGAATGGAAGGATTAGGTTTAAGGCAGTGGTGGGATTCAGCCGGTTCGCACCACTTCTGGAGAACCGGTTGTTAACTTTCTGAGCAGTTTGGCAAACTGGTTGTTGGAAGAAATCATTAGGGCAGAGAACCGGTTGTTAAATTACTTGAATCCCACCACTGGCTTAAGGATTTAGCTCGAAGGAATATAAATCCTTCCATTCTCCACCATCCAGTCAGAGCTGAAGAAGCTTCTTGGATGAGAAGCAAAATGGCTTCAAAGAAAAATAAACAAGTCAGGAGTCCAGTTGCCTCCTGAAAAAGCACCTCTGGGACCTCAGTTCTGTAGTTTTCTGTGTATTTCTTTCCCTCCCCAATCTGTTCATCAATCAACGTTTGAGAGGGAATGCTTCTCAGAGACAAAAGAAAAAGAAATATTGATCCTTGATCTGGATAAAGCCTGAATCAAGGGTGTGTGCAAACCACCAATTCACATAATGTACTTTGCACAAATATCTACCCTTGATTTAAAGCTTTGGCTCTTGTTGCAAGGTCTGTCCTTATCCAAAGGGAGGCGAAATTTCAGCACGCTACAATTTAGATTCTTTGGGTACTTTATCCGCCTAGCAAACACTCACTTGTATTGAGGTCCATTATTGCACCTTGCTCCCCATAATGGGTAATGCGGTTTTCCAGCTGAAGGAGATACTTCAGAGGAAATTGAAATGCCAACATTTTGTGGGTATTTGCCGTTGTGGGTAATATGTAAACACCGTACTTAGACTCAAAGTGGTTTTCATCACTTTTTTTTTTCTTCAACAACAGCAGGCTGAATCTAGAGGGGTGGGGGAAAAGAGGTGTTATTTCATGTGATATAAAGTCCCATTATCTACTTCAGCGTCCCGGTTTAATTTGGGTTAGTTACGTTCCATTACATGGTACTTTTTCTAAATGGAGGAACGGTGCAAAGAAAGAACGAGGAATAAAGTTTATGGAATTGCTGCCGGAGAGTCTTACTTAACCTTTATCTATTCTACCGTATAGTTAGATGCTAAACTGAGATACTGTTTTCCATCTTTATTAGAAAAGTGTCTCTTCTCCCAGTCCTCACTCAGCAGAATTTCACTCGGTTTCTAAAATTGAATAGAGTAACAGAATAACAGAGTTGGAAGGGACCTTGGAGGTCTTCTAGTCCAACCCCCTGCTCAAGCAGGAGACTCTATACCCGTGATGGCAAACCTATGGCATGCGTGCCACAGGTGGCACATGGAACCATGTCACCTGGCACGCCAGCTCAGCCTCTCTAGTGGTCTCTGGAGGCTGGGGACAACAAAAAATGTCACTTCGTGTCCAACCGGAAGTTGGGAAACAGGCCGTTTCGGGCCTCCGACGGGGTGGGGAAGGCTGTTTTTGCCCTGCCCAGATGCATAGAGAGGATCTGGAGCCAGGTGAGAAAGAAAAATGGGCCTACCGGGCCATTGTGTGCCAGGAGCGGGGGGCGGGGACATGCATGCATGCGCAGGGCAGGGCGCATAGCATTATGGGTATGGGCACGTGCACGCTCGTGAACCTCCCCTGCCCCCCTTTCCTGGCACGCAATGGCAAAAAGGTTAGCCATCACTGCTCTATACAGAAGTGGGTTTCACATAATTTTACCACCAGTTTGCTGTGCACTGAAAATGTGAGTGTGCACCTTCTGCGCATGTGCTTTGCTCGTGTGTGCTGTTTGCACCCATGCACGTGGCTTAGGAAACGTGGCTAAATAGGATGGTATATTACCGGGGCAGGTGGGCTGGCCCACCCCCACCTGCAGGGGTGACCTAGGCCCAATTAGTTATTACCAGACACAATCAGTCCTAAACAAACTCATTTTATTAGAACATAATTACATAATTAATAACAGTAATTAGTCCAAATTACTTTCAAAAGAAATTCTTCATAAACAGTCCTTCGGCCTTATCACCAACCTTTGTCTTCTTTGGCACCCTGCCAAAGGCTTTTCTTGGCAAAAGTTCAGAAGCAAGAGACACTGACAAGAAACAAATGTAGCAACGTTGCTTTCCTACAAAGAGCCCAAGAGTCGTTGTTGCTCTTTTAAGCCTTCTGGGAGGGGCCAATCATCTCCTGGCCTTACTCCCGAGTCGTCCTTTTTGCTTTAGCTGCTCTTGCCCTCTGGCAGCTCTTTGCCTGCATTCATTAGGAACACGCTCCTCCTGTTCCTCTGCCTCTCTGCTGTCTGCCTCTGGAGGCTCCGGAGATGGCCCTGGCACCATCTCTGCCTCCGACACAGAGCCCTTGTCCAGGCCTTCCCCAAACTCCAGGGCTGGCCTATGTCCCTCCCCAGCCTCCTCACTGTCCAACTCCACTGCCAGCTTCGCAGGCTGCTGGTAGACCACCATGGTCACCACTACCGATTCTCCCGAACCAGCTGAATACCACTTCTGACTCTATACCATTTCAGTCAAAGGCTATCCATTCCCTTCTTAAAATCCTCCAGTGATGGGGCACCCACAACTTCTGTAAGGCATGCCATTCCACCGGTGAATAGTTCTCACTGTTAGGGAGTTTCTCCTTAGTTCTAGGTTGCTTCTCTTCTTGGTTGGTTTCCAACATTTCTTATTATTCAATATTCCAGGTGAGGCTGAATGGGGTAGAACAGAAGTATCACTTTTTGTGATCTCAACATTATACCTCCTTTGATTGCAGTTTCAAAACTGCAGTTGATTCTTCGGCCAGCTGAATCACACCATTCTTGATGTTCTAGATGCCATACATCTGCCAGCTGTCAGGTTTCGATGTCATCTCAAATAAATTGCACTCCCAAAAAATTAATCTTTGCTGAAATATTCCATTTATTGAGTGTGACAGATCTGGCCCCGACTTCGTCGTAGCCGATACTAACCCTCTGACCCTCAAACCCTTCCCTTTCCGTTCCCCAATTCTCATCTTCTCATTGGCCATCTTCCAAGTCAGTCTCCCCAGCTTCTGACCTCACCCCACAGGAATGTTCCCCCCACCATCCCATCTCCTAGGGGATATTATCTACAGAGAAATAAGTAGGTGAAAAGGCAAGCCTCAACTTTTTATGGCAGCATCAGAATGCTGACACCAGCAGGATAACTCTGTAAGAAACCGATCAGAATGGGACCAAATCTGGAATGAGGATAGAAGCTGACAAAAGAAGGAAAAGCTTGAAAGTGGACCTACCAATGTCTCCCAGGGGGGAGGGGAATCTAGAAATAACGCCCTAAATGCATGCTGTTGACAGAAGCAATTAGATGTCTATACCCATCTTCTACAGGCAATAGAGTTATAACAAAAGCTATTGCTGAACAGAAAAGAACAGAATACCAGAGTTTTAAGAGACCTTGGAGATCTTCCAGTCTAACCCCCTGCTCAAGCAGGAGACCTTATACCATTCCAGACAAATGGCTGTCCAGTCTCTTCTTAAAAACCTCCAGTGATGGAGCATCAACAACATCTGGAGGTAAACTGTTCCACTGATTACATTTGCTCGCTGTCAGGAAATTTTTTCCTTAGTTCTAGGTTGGATCCCTTGTTGATTAGTTTCCATACATTGCTTGTCCTGTCTTCTGGTGCTTTGGAAAGGGGAGGAGGAGGAGGAGGAGGAGGAGGAGGAGGAGGAGGAGGAGGAGGAGGAGGAGGAGGAGGAGGAGGAAGAGGAAGAAGAAGAAGAAGAAGAAGAAGAAGAAGAAGAAGAAGAAGAAGAAGAAGAAGAAGAAGAAGAAGAAGAAGAAGAAGAAGAAGAAGAAAAGGAAGGGGAAGGGGAAGGAAGAGGAAGAGGAAGAAGAAGGGGAAGGGGAGGGAAGGGAAGGGGGGAGAAGAAGAAGAAGAAGAAGAAGAAGAAGAAGAAGAAGAAGAAGAAGAAGAAGAAGAAGAAGAAAAGGAAGGGGAAGGGGAAGGAGGAGGAGGAGGAGGAGGAAGAAGAAGAAGAAGAAGAAGAAGAAGAAGAAGAAGAAGAAGAAGAAGAAGAAGAAGAAGAAGAAGAAGAAGAAGAAGAAGAAGAAGAAGAAGAAGAGGAGGAAGAAGAAAAGGAAGGGGAAGGAGGAGGAGGAAGAGGAAGAAGAAGAAGGGGAAGGGGAGGGGAGGGGGAAGAAGAAGAAGAAGAAGAAGAAGAGGAAGAAGAGGAAGGAGGAGGAGGAGGGAAGGGGAAGAGGGGGGAAGGACTTGATCAATAATTTATTGCAATATAAGGACATCTCAGCTTAGTCACAACGAATCAAACCGACCTTAAGGAAGAACGTATTTTAAAAGAGAAAGAGTAGAAACATCGGTCATCACTCTTCAAATAAAAGAAAATTGTCATATTCTTTTATTTTATTCAAAAGAGAGAACTCTGATTCATAATTTTACAAGCAAAAGTACAACAGGGAATGACATATGCTGTGCAGGGAAGAAAAAAAAAAGACCGTGTCATTTTTTAAATAGTATTTTAAATGAAATATGAAACCCACATAAATGAGATAACCGGCGTGGGTTTGTTCTCTTTCCTTCTGTGCCCCACCAAATTTTCTGAAGTCTTCTCAATAAAAACTGTCTTGTTCTTTCTTCTTGTCTATAACGTCAAAGGTAAAGAAAGAACAATAGCATATGTTAAACCAAGTGCTCTTTTTGTTTTGTTTTGTTTAAAAAAAAGAAACTCTTTCTGAAGATTTAAAGAAATCTTCTTTCAAAGCAAAATAAAATAAAATAAAATAAATCCCAATGGTCATTTTTGCTGTCTTTGTTTGGCTTCTTCGGGAGGTCTAAACAGTCAATGATGCCATTTTGTAGAACTGCAAATGCAAGGAAAACTATTTTGTTCTTGGGTTTGGTTGGGTTTGGTTGAGAGGGAGGAACGGTAGTCCTCATTGTGGGATCTGGGGGGAACTGGGTGCTGGTTGCGTTAGATCCCCTGATGCTAGTTTGGGGTAGTGGTTAAAGAACCAGCCTAGAAACCAGGAGAATATGAGTTCTAGGCCTGTTTTAGGCATGAAAAATGGCTGGGTAACTTTAGGCCAATCACCAGGAGATGGTGAGTTCTAGTTCTGCCTTAGACGTGAAAGCCAGCTAGGTGACTTTGGGCCAATCACCAGGAGATGGTGAGTTCTAGTTCTGCCTTGAACATAAAAGCCACTGGATGACTTTGAGTCAATCACCAGGTGATGGCGAGTTCTAGTTCTGCCTTAGATATGAAAACCAGTGGATGACTTTGAGCCAATCACCAGGAGATGGTAAGTTCTAGTTCTGCCTTAGATGTGAAAGCCACTCGATGACTTTGAGTCAATCACCAGGTGATGGTGAGTTCTAGTACTGCCTTAGACATGAAAGCCACTGGATGACTTTGAGTCAATCACCAGGAGATGGTAAGTTCTAGTTCTGCCTTAGATGTGAAAACCAGCTAGGTGAGTTTGGGTCAATCACCAGGAGATGGTGAGTTCTAGTACTGCCTTAGACATGAAAGCCACTGGATGACTTTGAGTCAATCACCAGGTGATGGTGAGTTCTAGTACTGCCTTAGACATGAAAGCCACTGGATGACTTTGAGTCAATCACCAGGAGATGGTAAGTTCTAGTTCTGCCTTAGATGTGAAAACCAGCTAGGTGAGTTTGGGTCAATCACCAGGAGATGGTGAGTTCTAGTACTGCCTTAGACATGAAAGCCATTGGATGACTTTGAGTCAATCACCAGGTGATGGTGAGTTCTAGTACTGCCTTAGACATGAAAGCCATTGGATGACTTTGAGTCAATCACCAGGTGATGGTGAGTTCTAGTTCTGCCTTAGACATGAAAATCACTGGATGACTTTGGATCAATCACCAGGCGATGGTAAGTTCTAGTCCTTCCTTAGATGTGAAAGCTAGCTAGGTGAGTTTGGGCCAATCACCAAGAGACAGTGAGTACTAGTTCTGCCTTAGATATGAAAACTGGGTGTGGGACTTAGGGCCAGTCACTCTCTCACACCCCAACCCACCTCATAAGTTGTTGTTGTGGGAAAAAAAGAGGAGGAGGAAGGCATATTATGTTCATTTGCCGCCTTGAGTTGCTTAGTAGTAAGAGTGGGGTAAAAATCTAATCAATGAAAGAGTAAATGCACAATGCAGCGCTCACATCACGACATAATCACGCATGAATCCCATTCGGTCATCCATGTGGTTTTGCTGGAAACATTGTTGTCCCTCACGTCATCTTCTCTCGGGATCGGGTTCAAAAATTCAATTTACACTTCCCGCATGCTTCCCCTCCCAAATATCCATTCCTTCCCCTACCACCACCACCACCATGGCAGCTGGCAGCGAGCTTGAAAGAAAGTGAAGATGTAGGCTGACAATATACCAATAAACAGATAGCGAAAGCGCTGATGATGTTACCTGGTCAAGTAATGAAATGTCTGCGAGCAAATGATCAGACCTACAGAGCACCAAGGACCCCGTAGTTCAACCCTGTTCTCTTCTATTGAAAGTAAGATCTCTCTTTCTTTCTCTTTTCCTTTCTCTTTCTCGCTCTCTTCTTTCTTTCTTCCTTTCTTTTTTCTTCCTTCCTTCCTTCCTTTTCCTTCTTTTTTCTTCCTTCCTTCCTTCCTTCCTTCCTTCTTTCTTTCATCCTTCCTTCCTTTCTTTCTTTCTTCCTTCCTTTTTTTCTTCCTTCCTTCCTTTCTTTCTTCCTTCCTTCTTTCCTTCTTCCTTTCTTCCTTCTTTCTTTCCTTCCTTCCTTCCTTCCTTTTTTCTTCCTTCCTTCCTTCATTCTTTCTTTTGTCCTTCCTTCCTTCCTTCCTTCCTTCCTTCCTTCCTTCCTTCCTTCCTTCCTTCTTTCCTTTCTTTCTTTCTTCCTTCCTTCTTTTCTTCCTTTTTTCTTCCTTCTTTCCTTCCTTCTTTCCTTCCTTCCTTCTTTTCTTTCTTTCTTTCTTCCTTCCTTCCTTCCTCCTTCCTTCCTTCCTTCCTTCCTTCCTTCCTTCCTTCCTTCCTTTCTTTCTTTCTTTCTTTCTTTCTTTCTTTCTTTCTTTCTTTCTTCTCTCTGTTTTGTTTTTCTCTCTCTCTTCTCCACCCTTCTTTCACTCTCATTCTCTCCTCTCTCGGACATAGGAAGGTCATTTCACAAGTTTATTGAGGCTCTTCTGATGAATAAAACTCATACAGAGTTCTTTACGTCTTCCTTAGGTTTCTGTATCCATTTCTCTGCTACAGTTAGTCAAAGACAGAAGACTTCCAGGCAATGCCCATTAGAGCCACCTTCTTCTATCGCAGTTCCCAGAACAAAGGAGACAAACACCACCCAAGACACAAGACTGAGTTTTATGTCTTCTTGTACATAATGACCTCCTCCCAGAATCCTGTGAATTTTTTGCAAAGGCAGCAGAAAAAAAAAGTGCAGAACGGCAAAATAACAACTCCTTCAAATATTCAGAGGAACATCTCAACAGAGGAGATGTCACTAGGAATGATTTACCCGCTGAGTTGTGACAACGCAGAAGTAGAAACTGGCTCGGGAAACGAAGAGATGGGACCAAAAATAGGCATGTCTGGACTTGGATAACAACCATCCCAACCGTGTCAAAAATCAGATGAGCTGGGCTGGAGGATCTCCCACTGCATAATTTAAGACCGTTGCTTCAAATTCTATGGGAAGTCATTGGAAAATAAAGGGGGGTGGGTTGATTTAGGAGGACAACTAAGTCTAACAAATTGGGTGAACAGGGTAGTAAAGAACAATTGTAGTCCTCTAGAACTTCAATAGAATATATATATATGTATGTACGTATGTATACGTATACATATACGTATATGTATATGTATACAGATATATATGTATATATATATATATCTGTATACATACACACACACACAAACACACATAGATAGAGATACAGAGATAGAGATAGAGATAGAAATAGAGAGATAGAGATAGATAGATAGAGATAGAGAGAGAGATACAGAGAGAGAGAGAGAGAGAGAAAGAGAGAGAGAGAGATACCGTGTTTCCCTGAAAATAAGACGCTGTCTTATATTTTTTTGAACCCCAAAATAAGTGCCTGGCCTTATTTTTGGGGAGGTCTTATTATTTTGGGGCACATGGAGCAAGACAGGGCTCCTCTTGCCATCTTACTTGATTTCCAGCTCTGTCTCCCTAACCCTAACCAGAGGAAATGGTGGGACCGGCCATGCATGAGTTTAAATATTTTCGGGGACGGCTTATTTTTGGGGGAGGGCTTATTTTTGGGGGAGGGCTTATTTTGGGGGGAGGGCTTATCCGGGGAGATCTTATTTTGGGGAAAGCACGGTGTGTATTTATATATCTATATATTTATCTATATCTATATCTATATCTATATCTATATCTATATCTATATCTATATCTATATCTATATCTATATCTATATCTATATCAATATATAAAGTGTTTTCCTGTCGAAGCACCTGGTCTACCCCAATATGGGAGGGAGCATACCTTTATTTCTTTATCATACATACATACATACATCATATATACACAGACATACACACACGTATATATTGCTGATAAAGAAATATATATATATATTAAGTGTTTTTCTATCGAGACACCTGGTCTACCCCAGCATGTGGGAGGGGGCATTCTGCTCCCTTTTGCCTTTCAGCTCCAATCCAGGAGCCCTCAAGCAGTCGCATTCCCAACAAAACATTTTATACCAAATTTATATTTCGCTGATAAAGAAATAAAGGGGGACTAGAATAGATCTATATATATTTATGTGTATATGTATATATATATATATTTATGTCTGTGTGTATGTATATATGTGTGCGTGTGTAAACAGAGACATATTTTTTTTCAAGACTAAGGAGGAGTCATTGTTTCCATCTGCTGTGGTTTTCAGTTCAATAGATAATATGTTAACTTTTCATTTTCTCCTTCGTAGCCATCCCAGGGAGCTTCTGTCCATCCTGCCCTTTCTTGTTGCCCTTAGCTTGATATTGACTTCTGACTCTTGGCCATAGTCACCTTCTTCAAGGTAAGAATCATTTTCCACTTGATTTCATCCGGATGGACATTTCAAGCTGTGATTCCGAAGCCTGCTCTAAACGCTGCAGAGCACGCTTTTAGGAAAGAAAATAAGAAGATGTTCAGGAGGAGGAAGAAGTGTAAAATGCATAGGGAAGTGAAGCAACAATGTGTTTTAAACAGGTTTACAAACCTTAGTGCGCTTTAAAATGTTGTTACGTTTCAAATGCTAGCATCAGTGGTGCCCAGGGTGGGATTAGAACTCATAGCCTCCTGGTTTCTTGCCTGATGTCTTGACTAGAATAGAATAGAATAGAATTCTTTATTGGCAAAGTGTGATTGGACACACAAGGAATTTGTCTTGGTGCATACGCTCTCGATGTACATAAAAGCAAAGATACGTTCATCAAGAATCATAAGGTACAACACTTAATGATAGTCATAGGGAACAAATCAGCAATCAAATCATATTAGGAAACAGTCAATATAAATCGTAAGGATACCAGCAACAAGGTTACAGTCATACAGTCATAAGTGGGAGGAGATGGGTGATAGGAACGATGAGAAGATTAATAGTAATGCAGACTTAGTAAATAGTTTGACAGTGTTGTGGGAATTAGTTGTTTAGCAGAGTGATGGCATATGGGAAAAAACTGTTCTTGTGTCTAGTTGTTCTGGTGTGCAGTGCCCTATAGTGTCGTTTTGAGGGTAGGAGTTGAAACAATTTATGTCCAGGATGAGAGGGGTCTGTAGATATTTTCTCAGCCCTCTTTTTGACTGGTGCAGTATACAGGCCCTCCATGGAAGGCAGGTTGGTAGCCATTGTTTTTTCTGCAGTTCTAATTATCCTCTGAAGTCTGTGTCTGTCTTGTTGGGTTGCAGAGACAAACCAGACAGTTATGGAGGTGCAGATGACGGACTCAATAATTCCTCTGTAGAACTGGATCAGCAGCTACTAATCAAACTGAGTCTCAGATTGACTCTGTGTGTGTGTGTATAGAGAGAGGGAAGGAGGGAGAGAGAGAGAGGGATGAGAGAGAGATGAAAGAGAGAGAATGGACAGATATATGTATATGGATGGATGGATGGATAGATAGATATAGAATAATAGAGAGAAAAATGGATGGATGGAGACAGAAAGAGATGGATGGATATAGAACAACAGAGAGAAAAGTGGATAGATAAAGATAGATTGATAGATGATAGATAGACAGACAGATAGAATGAGAGAATGAAATTCAATAATGGAGAAAGAAAGAAAGAAAGAAAGAAAGAAAGAAAGAAAGAAAGAAAGAAAGAAAAGAAGGAAGGGAGGGAGGGAGAGAGAAAGACATAGAGAGAAAGGAAGGAAGGAAGAAAGGAAGAAAGAAAAGAAAGAGAGACAGATAGACAGACAGACAGAAAAAGAGACAGAAAGGAAGGAAGGGAGGGAGGGAGAGAAGGGAGAAAGAAAGAAAGAAAGAAAGAAAGAAAGAAAGAAAGAAAGAAAGAAAGAAAGAAAGAAAGAAAGAAAGAAAGAAAGAAGAAAAACCAGGGGAGTGCCTTAAAGTTTTTCATGAAATATTACAGGGAAATATCAACCAATCATTCCAATGAGCAAAGCATTTTATTCCCCAAAAAAGGATATATATGAAACACCGATGAATCTGAAGCAAGTTATTTGACCCAGCTGCTACTCGTTCTAACTGGAGAAAACTTTTTATATTTCGCCAACAGCCAATCCCTTCGATTTTGTTTGCTTTCATGCAGGCACGTCCGCGGAAGGCGAGGCCCAAGGAACCCCAGCGCAACACAATTTCTTCTTTGAAATTCCTTTTGACCCATCGTTCGCCAAGATTCACCTCTCTCCGTACCTCCAGAACACAGATATTAATGTGGAAATTGTTTAGAGCTGTCACACAGCTGGCAATACGAGATAGCGCCAGAAATTAACTTTGTCTGAATTGTTCCATGAATTTACTACATTCGTACCGCCGAAACCTAACAGAAGCGCTGGCATACATTTTCTCTGCAACCTCATTTTTCTTTTTCTTTTTTTTGTGTGGAATTTCTCAGTGCAGATTCGGAACTCAGAAAATATGCAGGAAAAGGGCATTTTTAAGAGACAGCATGCCTGCCGATGAAAACAAGATAGGAACAGCCTTTCCCTGCAGCACGCAGGTGTGCTTACTAATCTGCATACATTAGGAACATGGAAATAATAATGAACATGTTAGGGAAAGGATGCCAAAAAAAAAAAAAAAAAGGATTTTTCCCCCTGGGCCAGGGGTGGGTTCTAATTTTTTTTACTACCGGTTCTGTGGGCGTGGCTTATTTTGTGGGCATGGTTTGATGGTCATGTGACAATTCTTTAGGATTTAGCAGAGGTACTCGTCTGCCAGGCTTTTAACTGCTTGCAGAGCTGTACCGGTCTACCCATTTGCTTTTGGAGGCCCCGGTCTACCCATTTGCTTTTGGAGCACACTGGTCCACCACCACACTGCCTTTTAACACTGATCAGCTGTAGGGTGGCCCTTTGAAGCCCCCCGGCAAGAGTTTAAACAGTTTTTTTTCCTTCTAGCCGATCAGCTGGGACTTGGGAGGCAGCAAATAGATTTGGGGCAGGGCCAAATAAAAGGTAAGAATAACACGGGGGGGGGCAGCAGGAGGGCCCAGCTCCCGAACAAAGAGAACCGGTTCGGTGATGTCATATCGTCACTGCTACCGGATCGGCCGAACCGGGAGGAACCCACCACTGCCCCGGGCCATATTGGTAAAAGGATGCAAAAATAATAGGATGATTTGATGGTGGAGAAATTAGAAGTGCAGGTTAAACCAAACAGTAAAAAACGAAAGAGACACAAAGACAGATTTGACATGGATAGCCACACTTGCCGGCTTGAAACGATAGGTAGTCCTCGACTTCCGATCACAATTGAACCCGACATTTCTGTGGCTAAGCGGGACACTTGTTCAGTGAATTTTGCCCCATCTTACGACCTTTCCTGCCACAGTTGTTAAGTGAATCACTGCAGTTGTTAAGTTAGTAACATGGTCGTTAAGTGAATCCGGCTTCCCCCATTGACTTTGCTTGTTGGAAGGTTGCAAAAGGGGGATCATGTGACCCCGGGACACTGCGACTGTCATAAATACAAGTCAATTGCCAAGTGTCGACTTTGATCACGTGACCATGGGGATGCTGCAATGGTCGTAAGTGTGAAAAACAGTCATGTCACCTTTTTCAGTCCCATTATAATGGTCACTAAATGGATTGCTCTAAATCAAGGACTACTTGTATTGTTTTAAATTTTTGGCAGATAGGTGGCAGGGAGGGAGGGAGGAGGAAGACGAGAAGGGGAAAGGAGAAGGAGAGAGAAAGAGAGAGGAGGGGAGGCAGGGAGGAAGGAGGAGGGAAAGGAGAAGGAGCAGGAGAAGATGGAAGGCAGGGTGGGAGGAGGAGGAAGAGGAGAAGGGGAAAGGAGAAGATGGGAGGGAGGCAGGGAGGATGGAGGAGGAAAAGGAGAAGGGGAAAGGAGAAGGAGCAGGAGAAGATGGAAGGCAAGAGAGGGAGCAGGAGGAAGAGGAGAAGGTGAAAGGAGAAGGAGAAGATGGGAGGCAGGGAGGGAGGGAGGAGGAGGAAGAGGAGAAGGGGAAAGGAGAAGGAGCAGGAGAAGATGGAAGGCGGGGTGGGAGGAGGAGGAAGAGGAGAAGGGGAAAGGAGAAGATGGGAGGGAGGCAGGGAGGAAGGAGGAGGAAAAGGAGAAGGGGAAAGGAGAAGGAGCAGGAGAAGACGGAAGGCAGGGTGGGAGCAGGAGGAAGAGGAAGAGAAGGGCAAAGAGAAGGAGAGAAAAAGAATGGGAGGCAAGGAGGGGAGAGAAGGAAGAGGGGAAGGGGAAAGAAGGAGGAGAAGGATTATCTTATTTTTTTAATGTGCTTTGCATGCATGATGCATTTAACAAACAGACAGCCCTTTAATTACATCATTGTGGCCGCCATCTTGACCTTTTTGCCCAAGCTTGCAGACATCCCTGAGAGAAACCAGATCAAAGAAAGCCTTGAAATAATCAGCTGAACGGAGTTATTTGTCGTGCCTCATTCGGACACCACGAACCGTTAAGTCCAATTCCCCACCCCCCACCCCTTTTTTTTTTCCTAACCCAGTTTAAACGCGCAAGATTTAATGTGTTTCTCGGCCATTAATTAAAGCAGAACCTCTTTATTCTGATTTCTGGGTGAGTCTAAAAGAAGAGTGCAGCTGTTTTAGCAGCAAGGTTGATTTTAATGAACTGAGTCTTTACAGAAGTCGACAGTTTCTTCAGACTCACAGAGAGGTCTATTTAAAAAAGAGAGAGCAGATGTTGAACTGTTTTTTTGAAGCAGAGGCAATCCTACTTGAGATACTAGTGACAACGTTCACCAAACACTGATTTTATTTTTGGATCCTTTGGAAATTTAACCCTTCCTCTTGACACGAGACACTTTGGCCTAACATCTCCTTGAGTACAGGTTCTCCACAGGCTGTGTCTTGAGTCTTCTACTGTTCACCTTCATGACCTATGACTGCTGTGCCAAATCGTCTAGAATAGAATAGAATAGAATTCTTTTTTTAAACATAAATTGGGGAGAATATAAAAAGTAAAATATGTATGCAACAAATATATATATATATATATATATATATATATATATATATATATATATATATATATATATATATATATATATATATATATATATATATATATATATATATGTAGGTCTTTGGTTATTCGGGTCTTCTCCCACGTAAAATTGGAAGTTTCTTGGTGACGTTTCAACGAAGTCTCATTCGTCATCTTCAGGCTGGTGTTCTCGGCTTCGTGCTTCCAGGAGCAATGAAGCACGAAGCCGAGAACACCAGCCTGAAGATGACGAATGAGACTTCGTTGAAACGTCACCAAGACACTTCCAATTTTACGTGGGAGAAGACCCGAATAACCAAAGACCTACATACAAACACCCGTGAAAACCTGAGAAAACATATATATATGTTTTTCCTCTAGCCAGGTTTCTCCTACGTAACGAGAAACCTGGCTAGAGGAAAAACACACATAAACCCTCCGAAGAAGTAAGAATATATATATATATATATATATATATGTTGCATACATATATATAATAACCAAAGACCTACATATATATATTTCTCTTTAGCTAGGTTCTTCCTATGTAAACCTGGCTAAAGAGAAATACACATAAAGGCCTACGAAAAGAAAAGAAAACAAATATATGTATGTATGTAAAGAAAGAAGTAGACATCTTGCGAGCTCCAGAACTTAAAATTTTAAAAGAATTAAAATTTTATTTTACTAAGCTTTTGTCAGCCATCTGCTGATATCGTCAGAGTATTGAACTACCATTACAGAGATTACTAATATACCTGGAACTCGTATTTTTAGAATAGTTTGTAATATATGTATATGTATAGTTACTTGACCTCTACGGGGAGGAAATATGTGATGAGGGTGTGGCTAACTGATGAGGACTAATTAGTCCGAAATAGATCTATATTAATCTCCCAAAAGGCAGCAAACTGCTTGCTTGCTGTCTGATAAAGCCTAGAACTAGTGGATGTGATTTCACTGAGCTATGGCTGCATTTTGAAAATCTTGGTTTACGTAGGAAAATATCCGGCTGAGGAGAAATACATACATACATACATACATATATACATAAGCTAATTGTTTTAAGGGGAAAAATGTTAAGCATGAATGGGTTTTTCAGGTGTCTGAAACAAATATATAGAAATGTATAAAATTAAGGCTATTAGGATTAGAAAATATATTGTAATCAATCAAAAAGGGGACAATGAAAAAAATGAAACACTATGAGAGACATGGGGGGTGGGGGAATCACAGTGGAAAGCAGACCATGAAAAAACACTTGTTAAAAAGAGGGTATATTTATATGTTGTATGTTATGTGTTTGTCATAATTCTTTTTTTTAAAAAAAGAATAGAATAGAATTCTTTATTGGCCAAGTGTGTAACTCTGAATGATCACTAAACGAATTGTTGTAAGTCAAGGATTACCTGTATAAGTATTTTGGCGTGACCATTTTGAATAAACTAGACTTGGGAGAAATATCCAGGTTTATCTGGGATAATCTACATGGAGGGAAGTATGCAGTGGAGTACCCCAGGGCTCTGTTTTAGGCCCAGTCCTCTTCAACATCTTCAACAATGACTCGGACGGGGGGATAGATGGGGAACTCATCAAAGATGGCACCACGCTGGCTGGAATAACCAACACTCCAGAAGATAGGCTCAAGATACAGAAGGATACAAAATGAAATTCAACAGTGAAAAAAGCAAGGTTCTACATTTAGGCAAGAATAACCAAATGTATAGATGGTACCTTGCTCAATAGTAGTAACTGTGAGAGGGATCTTGGAGTCCTGGTGGGCAATCACTTAAATATGAGCCAGCCGTGTGCAGCAGCTGCCAAAAAAGCCAACACAGTTCTGGGCTGCAAAAACAGAAGGATAGAATCAGGATCATGTGAAGTGTTAATACCACTTTATAATACCTTGGTAAAGCCTCACTTGGAATACTGCATTCAATTTTGGTCACCATGATTTAAAAAAGATGTTGAGACTGTGGAAAGAGTGCAGAGAAGAGCAACAAAGAGGATTAGGGGACTGGAGGCTAAAACATATGAAGAACAATTGCTGGAATTGGGTATGTCTAGTTTGATGAAGAGAAGGACTAGGGGAGACATGATAGCAGTGTTCCGATATCTCAGGGGCTGCCACAAAGAAGAGGGAGTCAAGCTATTCTCCAAAGCACCTGAAGGCAGAACAAGAAGCAACGGGTGGAAACTCATCACAGAGAGAAGCAACCTAGAACTAAGGAGAAATTTCCTGACAGTGAGAACAATTAATCAGTGGAACAACTTGCCTCCAGAAGTTGTGAATGCTCCAACACTGGAAGTTTTTAAGAAGATGTTGGATAACCATTTGTCTGAAGTTCTGTAGGGTTTCCTGCCTAAGCAGGGGGTTGGACTAGAAGACCTCCAAAATCCCTTCCAATTAATATTCTATATTAATTCAGATATAATTTACTTTTTAAAAAAATCTTGAAATCTATATAGCCAAAAGGTAGAAGCAATATTTGAGATGGTAAAAAAAAATTGAGAATATAAGAACAACTGATTGTTCTGTTTACAATCAACAATCAAACCCTTGATATACAACAGTTCAGATAGTGACCATTTGAAGTTACAACAGTGCTGAAAAAAGTGACTTATCAAATATAAGCGGCTTACAAAAACTGCAGCATCCCCATCGTGAGAGAAGCTGTATATTTGCACACTGAATCAGAAATTGACAGCTATATCGTTCAATCAAATTGATTCTTATAGAACATAGAATAATGGGGTTGGAAGACATACTACCAACCTCCTGCTTAAGCAGGAGACCCTATACCAATCCTGACAAATGGCTGTCTGGTCTCTTCTTGTGAAAACCTCCAGTGATGGAGCACCCTCAACTTCTGGTGGCAAGCGGTTCCACTGGTTAATTGTCCTCACTGTTAAGAGGTTTCTCCTTAATTCCAGGCTGCTTCTCTTCTTGATTAGTTTCCATTCATTGTTTCTTATCCTGTCCTCTAGTGCTTTGGAAGATAAGTTTATTTATTTTATTTTATTTTATTTATTAATTAAATTTATATACTGCCCTTCTCCCGAAGGACTCAGGGTGGTGGACAGCCGGAATTAAGATACATGTAATATAAAAGTTAAAAATAACTAAAATAAATTAAATCAATTGGCCTCCCAATTTGACCCCTTTGTTTTTTTAGGAGCCTGTCAGATCCCAGATATTTCTACAGGGATGCTGGTATTTTGGTGGGGGGAAGGGGGGGGGAGAATGGAATGGTCTGTATATGAAGTTTCTGTTTCTGTTTCTTGCATTACTGTGCTAATCTCTATATGAAGTTTCTGTTTCCCTGCAATGATGTCGTGTGGGAGGGGTTGGGTTAGCATTGCTTGAAATAGCTGGTTTTAAGTGAGAAGCTTCAGTTCTTGCCTACATCTCTTGTTATCACAAACCTTCCAATAAAAGCTCCTTTTGGAACCACTGCAGTTTCAAGAGTCCTGCTTTCTTGGGAAGATCGGAGAGACAAGACCTTCCAGAGCCCCTCATATATTGGAACCCAGGTTAGATCTCTCTTTAATGATCTTCCACCCATTATCCCAAAGGTGCTTTTTCAAGAGGCAACTGGACTTTCTGGCTTTTATTTATTTATTTTATTTATTTATTTGTTTTAATTTGTATACCGCCGTTCTCCAGCAGGACTCAGGGCGATGAACAGCCAGAATAAAACAGAACATACAAAATTTAAAAACAGTTTAAAATAATTAAATATTTTTGGCCGCAATTTAAAACAACCCAATTAAAATCAATTAAATTTAACCAAAACTGTGAGATCAAGCCAGCCTGGCTAGGTGAAATAAATAAGTCCGGAGGTCTGGTATTGTACGTATCTCTGGGGGGAGGTTGTTCCAGAGGGCGGGCGCTGCCACAGAGAAGGCTCTCCCCCTGGGGGTCGCCAGCCGATACTGTCTGGTGGACGGCACCCGGAGGAGGCTCTCTCTGTGCGAGCGTACTGGCCGGTGGGAGGCTATTGGTAGCAGAAGGCGGTCTCGTAAATATCCCGGCCCTAAGCCATGGAGCGCTTTAAAGGTGGTCACCAACACCTTGAAGCGCACCCGGAAGACCACTGGGAGCCAGTGCAGCTCGCTCAGGAGAGGTGTCACATGGGAGCGCCCCGTCACTCCCATAATCCCCCATGCGGCCGTATTCTGGACCAGCTGGAGCCTCCGGGTACACCCCAGGGGGAACTCCATGTAGAGAGCATTGCAGTAGTCCAGGCGGGAGGTGATGAGTGCCTGAGTGACCGTGCGTAGGGAGTCCCGATCTAGAAAGGGACGCAACTGGTGTATCAGGCGAACCTGATAAAAAGCCCTCCTGGCCACGGCCGTCAAATGCTCTTCTAAAGACAGCCGTGCATCCAGGAGGACGCACAAGTTGCGAGCCCTCTCTGTGGGGGCCAGTGATTCTCCCCCAATAACCAGAGATGGCACCAGCTGGCTATATTGGGATCCCGGAAGCTACAGCCACTCAGTCTTGGAAGGGTTGAGTCGGAGCCTGTTTCTACCCATCCAGGTCCGCACGGTCTCCAGGCACTGGGACATCACTTCAAGGGCATCGTTTTCTTTAAAGACGTTCTCACTTCTCATCCAAGACGCTTCTTCAGCTCTCTTCTTGGATGAGAAGCAAAACGTCTTCAAAGAATAACAAGAACATCCAATTGCCTCTTGAAAAAGCACCTTTGGGACAATCATGACCTCCATAGACACTTCCACTTCCATTATGTCTTGTCCTGTCCTGGTTTGGAGAATACAGAACAGAACATGGATGACTGAGAATCTCCATAGACATACAGAACCGAACAGAAAAAAATATTTTTAAAACAAATTAATAAAACATCAGACTTAATTATCGCAGCTGGTGCTTTTCTTTTCTTTTTTTAAAGCCAATCCTTCTTTTAAAATAACTTATGGTTAGCTAGAAGTTGGAGAGGAAATAAATCTTCGACATTAGTTTAACGGAGACGACTTGTGATTGTCATTTCAGAAATCTTTTTGGCTTTTCTCAAAATTCATCAGATATACAGCCTGGAGCGGAAAACACCGATAGATAGATAGCTAATAAATAAATAAAGAATAAATATTTCAAAAGGGTCAGAACACCGAAGTTTTCGTCCCCAAAGGGGAGCAGTCACCCAGGTGAAATGATAAGTAATTGGGAGACATGAGAGGAGGTTTGATTTGGTGGTAATTGAATGCGACACAATTCCATTTCACAACTTTGTGCTTTTCATAAGTTGCCAATGCATTTGCTGACAGGGCCAACATCCGACACTCCTTCCTACATCTCTGTTTTTATTTCCCAGACTTCATTCAGTGACACTTGAAATCTGTCTAGGTGATTATCTATATATAAAACTGTGGAGATCGTGAAGGCATCTTCCAGACCGGAATGGGACAACTTGCCATGGCCAATTTGCTGCACGTCAACTTGCCACGGCCAACTCATCACGTCTGAAGTTTGATCACATGATTGTGGGAATGCTGCAATGGTTTTAAGTGTGAAAAATGGTCATAAATCAACTTTTTCAGTGCCGTTGTACCTTCAACTCGTTGCGGGACAACTTGCCATGGCCAATTTGCTGCACATCAACTTGCCATGGCCAACTCACCATGAGTAATTCGTTGCGGGACAACTTGCCATGGCCAACTCATCATGAGTAACTCACTGTGGAACAACTTGCCATGGCCACTCACCATGAGTAACTCGTTGCAGGACAACTTGCCATGGCCAACTCACCATGAATAACTCACTATGGAACAACTTTCATGGACAACTCACCATGAGTAACTCATTGTGGAACAACTTGCCATGGCCAACTCACCATGAGTAACTCATTGCAGGACGACTTGCCATGGCCAACTCACCATGAATAACTCACTTTGGAACAACTTGCCATGGCCAACTCACCATAAGTAACTCATTGCAAGACAACTTGCCATGGCCAACTCACGATGAGTAACTCATTGCAGGACAACTTGCCATGGCCAACTCACCATGAGTAACTCATTGCAGGACGACTTGCCATGGCCAACTCACCATGAATAACTCACTTTGGAACAACTTGCCATGGCCAACTCACCATAAGTAACTCATTGCAGGACAACTTGCCATGGCCAATTTTCTGCACGTCTGAAGTTCGATCACATGATCGTGGGGATGCGGTAATGGTTGTAAGTGTGAAAAATGGTCATAAGTCAACTTTTTCAGTGCTGTTTTATCTTCAAACGGTCACCAAATGAAGTTTTGTAACTCAAGGACTGCCTGTACTGTTTTAAAATTTTGGCAGTTGAATGGGAGGGAGAGAGAGGAAACTTTGAACTGTCACTAAGTGCTGTGAGTTGAGGGCCACCTATAATGACTACCTTCCCTTCTCATCTTCCAGGTGCAAAGAATCAGGAGCATTCATTGAGTTAAACACACAGAAGAGTTTATTATTCCTATCTCTATACCAGAATCTGGTCAATTAATCAAAGCTAAATTAGCACTAGGTAAGGGTCAATAGAATTCACAAAGGGCTGCATCTGAATCTCTTGTGGCAATGCAATGACTCCAAACTGATGACATGTTTAACTCCACCATCCAGCTTAGCTTGCTCTTCTCCTACATCATTATAAGATGGAAAAATCATACACTTTTCTTTCTCCCAGAGAGTGCAGACCTTGAAAAATTACTAGGCAGATTTAAGCATTCCAATTAAGATGCAAAATGGAACTTGGAGTCCTAGTAAATAAACAGCTCAGAAAATTAACAACCGGTTCTCCTGAAGTGGTGCGAACCGGCTGAATCCCATCACTGGCTCAATGTGCCATCTTTGCCACCCGTGCCATAGGTTCGCCATCACAGGTATAGAGTCTCCTGCCTGAGCAGGGGGTTGGACTAGAAGACCTCCAAGGTCCCTTCCAACTCAGTTATTCTGTTAACCAAAGTCATCCTTCAGAGGGTCCCTTTAGCCTTATCTCCAGATGCTAACTTTTCTTAGCTTTTCTTTTTCTTTTTTTCCTTTTTGGTTTCTTCTTTTTTCTCTCCCCTTCTTTCCCTGAAAAACCAAAGTATGCTTTTTTAAAGTGACACTGACATTCTGTACTTTAATCCACTTCCCTGTCCGTGGCAATAAAATGAGAAATGAAATCAGGCCGGTTACGAAAGTCGCACACATCTCATCGAGATTCATGCCCCGCACTCTGATGGAATAAATCTCTTCTTTAGGGAGCGCCGTTCTCCGAAGCAGCACTACTATAAAGCAATTTTCTTGCTTCGCAAACAACTGGGTGAAAGTCATTCCCCACATGGGTCTGGTGATGAGGTGAGAGCTGTAATTACTGCAGATGTCCAGAGAAGCCGAATTCCAGGTTGACTCAATTCAGAAAATGGAACATGTCATGCAATGTCCATCGCTGGTACCTTCATTCCCCGTTTACCGGTTAAATCGAGCAAGAGTCTATTCATGGTGAGGGACAGAGTTTGCTTACCTCGAACCATAGACTCTGACCTCTGGCATCTACCACGACGCAGGCGGTCCTCAACTTACGGCGCTTCACTTAGTGACGTTTGAAGTGACAACGGCACCGAACAAAGTGACTTATAACCGGTTCTCACACTTACGACCCCTTGCAGCCTCCCCGTGGTCACGTGATTTCCATTCGGATGAATGACAACTGACTCACATTTATGACAGTTGCAGTGTCCCGGGGTCACGTGATCCAGAGGTGGGTTTCAGCAGGTTCTGACCAGTTCTGGAGAACCGGTAGCGGAAATTTTGAGTAGTTCAGAGAACCGGTAGTAAAACATGTAATACTAAATACATACTTCTCTTATCATTTTTTTTCTGATATCATCCCTAATAAAAAAAGTTCAGGTTTAAAATCTCCATGTTTCCCTATTATCTTTTCTAGCCATCTATGTATTTTTGCCCAAAATTTTAGTAACCGTGTTACTAATTTAACAACTACAGGGATTCACTTAACACAAGTGGCAAGAGAAGCCATAAAATGGGGCAAAACTCACTTAACAAAGTTCTCACTTAGCAACATAAATTTTAGGCTCAGTTGCAGTCGTAGGTTGAGGACTACCTGTACAGAAATCCCACAGATTAGAAGAACAGAAGGGCAGAGTTGGAAGGGTACCTTAGAGGTCTTCTAGTCCAACCCCTATACTCAGGCAGGAAACCCCATACCATTTCAGACAAATGGTTCTCTAATTTCTTCTCAGAAAAACCTTCAGTGATGGAGCACACCACAACTTCTGGAGGCAAGTTGTTCCACTGATTAATTGTTTTCACTGTCAGGAAATTTCTCCTTACTTCTAGGTTGGCTCTCTCCTTGATTAGTTTCCTGTCAGACCTGCCAAACACTCAGGCCTCTAAGTAGACACAATCCTTAGTTCCATTTGTTGAGAAAGGTATATTTTTATTAGAACTCAGGTGCGCTGCAGTGATGTAAGGGCAGAACTGAGAATCGCAAATCAAAATCTGTCAGCCATATGTGTAAGTAAAAAACAAACAAAACAAAACAAACAAACAAAAACAACAACAAAAAAAACAAGATTTCCCCCACCAGATCATTAAGAAAAATATCATACCCTGTTTCCCCGAAAATAAGACATCCCCTGATAATAAGAGCCTTGGTAGTACAGGGGTTTAAGGCACCCTGTTATTAAGCTGGTTATTAAGACCAGCTGCCTGAAATTACTGCAGGGTTCGAATCTCGCCAAGGCTCAAGGTTGACTCAGCCTTCCATCCTTTCTAAGGTAGGTAAATTGAGGACCCAGTTTGTGGGGGCAATAAGCTGACTTTGTATAAATATACAAAAGGATGAAGGCTATTGCTGAGCACATTGTAAGCCGCCCTGAGTCTTCGGAGAAGGGCGGCATATAAATCAAATTTAAAAAAAAATAAAAAAAAATAAGCCCAATCGGGCTTTTGAGTGCATGCGCTAAAATAAGCCTCTCCCCAAAAATAAGCCCTCCCCAAAAATATTTAAATGCAGAGCTGGAAATCAGGTAAGATGGCAGGAGGAGCCCCATCTTGCTCCATGCACCCCAAAATAATAAGACCTCCCTAAAAATAAGGCCAGGCACTTATTTCCGGGTTCAAAAAAATAGGATCTTATTTTCGGGGAAACACAGTAATCAAGAGCTGAACAATGCTCGGAAATCTGGTAGCACCAGAACGACAGAAAACAGAAAACAGAATAACAGAGTTGGAAGGGACCTTGGAGGTCTTCTAGTCCAACCCCCTGCTTAGGCAGGAAACCCTACAGCACTTCAGACAAATGGTTATCCAACATCTTCTTAAAAACTTCCAGTGTTGGAGCATTCACAACTTCTGGAGACAAGTTGTTCCACTGATGAATTGTTCTCACTGTCAGGAAATTTCTCCTTAGTTCTAGGTTGCTTCTCTCCTTGATTAGTTCCCACCAATTGTTTCTTGTTCAAGTGTTTTGGAAAATATCTTGACTCCCTCTTCTTTGTGGCAGCCCCTGAGATATCGGAAGACTGCTATCATGTCACCCCTAGTCCTTCTTTTCACCACACTAGACATACTCAATTCCTGCAACCGTTCTTTGTATGTTTTAGCCTCCAGTCCCCTAATCATCTTTGTTGCTCTTCTCTGCACTCTTTCTAGAGACTCCACATCTTTTTTACATTGTGGCAACCAAAACTGAATGCAGTATTCCAAGTGTGGCCTTACCAAGGCATTGTAAAGTGGTATTAACACTTGACGTGATCTTGATTCTATCCCTCTGTTGATGCAGCCTAGAACTGTGTTGGCTTTTTTGGCAGCTGCTGCACATTGCTGGTTCATATACAGTTTCACTCCCATGCTGGGACTGATATCTTACTTGAAATTGACTCGATGTAGCTTCTTCTATAGAGAACTTCACATCTGGTATCATTTCCAATGTGAGTCTCAAATGTATAGCCCTGGTGATAAACACAGAATTTGGGACCATGTGCGGAGAAGAGCAGCAAGGTTGATTAGGGGGCTGGAGGCTAAAACATACAAAGAACGGTTGCAGGAATTGGGTATGTCATGTCTAGTGAAAAGAAGGACTAGTGGTGACATAACAGTGTTCTGATATTTGAGGGGCTCCTACAAAGATGAGGGGGGTCAACCTATTCTCCAAAGCACCTGAGGGTAGGGCAAGAAACAATAGATAGAAACACATTAAGGAGAGAATCAACTTAGAACTAAGGAGAAATGTTCTAACTGTGAGGAAAATTAATCAGTGGAACAGATTTCCTTCAGAAGTTGTGGATGCTTCATCACTGGAGGCTTTCAAAAAGAGACTGGACAACCATTCATCTGAAATGGTATAAGGTCTCCTGCTCAAGCAAGGAGTTGGATTCGAAGACCTCCGAGGTCACTTCCAACTCTGTTATTCTGTTAAGTTTTATGCACCCGAAGGCAAGACAAGAAGTAATGGATGGAAACTAATCAAGGAGAGATCCAGCCTAGAACTAAGGACAATTTTTTTTAACAGTGAGAGCTATCAACCAATGGAATGGGCTCCTGAAGTTGTAGGTGCTCCATCACTGGAGGTTTTCAAAAAGAGACTGGACAGCCATTTGTCTGGAATAGTATAGGGCCGTGATGGCAAACCTATGGCACATGTACCACAGGTGGCACACGGAACCATATCTATGGGCACGCGATATGCCCTAGCTCAACTCCAATGCTCATGCGTGTGGCGGCCAGCTGACTTTTGGGCCTTCCAGGCTCACCGGAAGTTAGGAAATGGGCTGCTTCCGGCCTCCAGAGAGCCTCTGGAGGGGAGGCTGTTTTCACCCTCCCCAGGCTCCATGAAAGCTTCTGAAGCCTGGGGAGGGTGAAAAACAGGCCTACCGGGCCCCCCGGTAACCTTTTTGCCATCACGTGCCAAAAGTGTGGAGAGCGTGGAGGGGTTGCGCATGCATGCGGGGGGCGGGATGCAGGGGGGAATTGAATTATGGGTGTGGGCACGCATATGTGCAGCCCCTCTGCGTTCCCCCTGCTTTTGGCATGCAACGGCAAAAAGGTTAGCCATCACTGGTATAGGGTCTTCTACTCAAGCAGGGAGTTGGACTAGAAGACATTCAAGGTCTTTTCCAACTCTACTATTGTATATTCTGGGATGCCTTCCTTGGAAATTGCTGCCCTGTTGTAACTCCGACCCCCGAGGCCGATTTATCGGAGGGAGAAGGCTCTGAACATGAAGGAGAGGAGTTGGCCAGGCCTCCCTCTCCAGGACCATCCTCTCTGGCAATGCCTCAGGTGTCTCCCGTAGGAGAAGAGATTGGCCAGGAGCCAGGTATCCCCTCGCAGTCGGACAGTGACGGAGATAAGTCTTGGCTGGATCCACGCCAGCGTCGGAGAGACAGGCGCACACAGCAGAAAAGGAGGCGTGCCAGAGATTAAGCTGAGTCACTGGACCACACCCCACAGGGGATAAAAGGGGGTGAGGTCACCATTCAGACTCTGTGACGGACAAATGTATCTTTGAAACAATGTTATCTGCCTTGGATTTAATACGGACTGGACTTGACAATTCTTGAACTGTGTGTATCTTGTTTGGGTTTATCTGTCGGAGGAACAACCCCTCCCTCTATGAGTAAAGTTCTTGGCAAGCAGCTACTGGGTTGCTGCCAATCCTCTCATCGAAAGAATTTGTTGCCTGCCAGTTTTATTTAACCCCTGACTATCTGTTTGTGTGCGTGTGTGAGACGGGGACAGAACATGCCCTTCCCATCTCATATGCCTAAATAAATTGAGGAACTGCCCTAAGCAAGTTCTCCTTTTTGCAAATAAACATAGCACAAACTGAAATCCCTTCCATCTCCCTGAAATGCTCATTTGTTCTTTCAAGATTTCTGAAGTGTAACCTAGAATCACTTGACTTCTGCCTCAGTTGCCAAATCATCCTGCCGGCTCTAAAAGTACTGGGAAACAGAGCTTCCTAAATATGCACATATCCAAGTTCTTCTTTGCTAAAGAGAAATGATTCTCATATCTCAAAGTGACAGCCATCTCAGGAATTCACAGTGGCCTATTCATTACAGCCCCGGTCCCTTGTGCATAGCAGAATTCATTAAGAAGCACATTTGCTAAGCAAATGCTATAGGAATCTTCTGTCTGACATTCATAAATATTTGTGTCGTGCAATTTACCTGGGAAGGAAAAAAAGAAGAGAGTGAGAGAGAGTGAGAGAGAGACAGACAGAGAGAAAGAGAGAGAGAGAGACAGAGAGAGAGGGAGAGGGAGAGAGAGAGACAGAGAGACAGATAGAAAGAGGGCCTGGTGGCTCAGCAGACTGATAGCATTGTCATTAACACCAGCTGTCTGCAATTACTATAAGTTCGAATCTCACCAGGCTCAAGGTTGACTCAGCCTTCCATCCTTTCTAAGGTAGGTAAATTGAGGACCCAGTTTGTGAGGGCAATAAGCTGACTTTGTATAAATATACAAAAGAATGAAGGCTATTGCTTAACGCATTGTAAGCTGCCCTGAGTCTCCGGAGAAGGGCGGCATATAAATCAATTTTTTTCAAAAAATAGAGAGAGACAGAGAGATAGAAAGAGTTGGAGAGAGAGAGAGACAGAGAGAGAGAGAGAGAGAGAGAAACAGAAAGAGTCAGTGAGAGACACAGACACACACACACACACACACAGAGAGAGAGAGAGAGAGAGAGACAGAGAGAGAGAGAGACAGAGACAGAGAGACAGAGACAGAGAGAGACAGAGAGATAGAAAGTGTCAGAGAGAGAGAGAGAGAGAGAAAGACAGAGACAGAGGTAGACACACAGAGAGAAAGGAAAGAAAGAAAGAAAGAAAGAAAGAAAGAAAGAAAGAAAGAAAGAAAGAAAGAAAGAAAGAAAGACAGAGACAGAGAACAAGAGGGAAAAAACAATGAAAGCTTTCATTTCTGAGTTGGATAGGAAATATTAAAAATAAATTATCACTCCCCGAACTTCTTTTCCAGGTGTCTACATCAGATTCTCTTCCGTATAAAATGTCAACTTCTTCCTGGCATCAAAGCATCTTGTCCCAAGGTCATTTAATTCCCTCTCACTTGGTCCTGGGCTCTGAGAAGTAGATTCATTTATAGTCTGGAGAAGGGCTTATTATAACAACTGGACCAGGTGGCGAGCATATTTGCTCCCTAACAAGAACGGAGGCCGGTGATTGATGGATGTGCTCAATTCAGCTATGCAAGCCTGAAGAGATGATACACTCAGTTGTGAATCTTTCACCTGCTCCGCCGGAGACGTGTGCCTTGTCTTCCTTCAGCCGCATCTGCTGCCTCAACTGGAAAGAGGGGACCGAGTGTAAGAGCCTGGCAGGGCTTGTCAAGGAGGACAAGAAGACATTTGAGTAAGTCGGAGGGGAAAAAAAAAAAAAAACACCCAACCTCTCGTTGTTCATAATGTCACCCTGCTGAAAATTGGAAAAGCAGAACTAATAGGACCTTTTGTGCACGGTCTCTAATGTTCCTTGAAAAGCAAATGTACAGGTTTTACTTTTATTAGAAGCACTCTGTTCAAATCTGTCAGACCGAACTTTGAGGATGGGGGGGGGAAGAAATGTGTGTGGTGGGGAGTGTCTTCATCCAGGATCAAATCAGCAATTTTGGCAGGACAAGAAGCAACGGATGGAAACGAATCAAGGAGAGAAGCAACCTAGACCGAAGGAGACATTTCCTGATGGGAAGAACAATTCATCAGTGGAACGACTTGCCTCCAGAAGTTGTGAATGCTCCAACACTGGAAGTTTTTAAGAAGAGATTGGACAATCCTTTTTTTTTTTTTTTGAATGGTATAAGGTTTCCTGCTTGAGCAGGGGGTTGGACTAGAAGACCTCCAAGGTTCCTTCCAATTCTCTTTCTTTCTGAAATGTATACATATGGGGGCAGTGGTGGGATTCAAATAATTTAACAACCGGTTCTCTGCCCTAATGACTGGCTGGATGGGCCTGTCCATGGTGGGCATGGCTAGGGAGTGTGACAGGCGGCACTTGGCCTCCTGCACCTCCCGGGGAGCAGAAATGGGTCACGGAGGAGGGAGGGATGCACTGCACCCCCTGCGCCCCACTTTGGGCCTAGTAGGCCTTTCTGCACCCTCCTGGGAGCAAAAACGGGCCAAGGGGGGCTGCACCGCACCCCCATGCCCCGTTTTGGGCCTAAGAGGCCTTCCTGCACTTTCCTGGGAGCCAAAATGGGTTGCATGGGGATTCCTGGAAGGGGCGGGCCAGGAAGGGGTGGGGCCAGCCAGCAATTTAACTACCGATTCACCTGAACCAGCCCAAACCGGCTGAATCCCACCACTGATATGGGGACATCTCTTTGTCTGCAGGGATGTGTCTTCTGCAATTCATTCATACCTTTTCCAATATGTACTGCTAAATAAATCACTGTAGTGAGTTTTTTTTTTTTAATTTGATTTATATGCCGCCCTTCTCCGAAGACTCAGGGCGGCTTACAACGTGTTAAGCAATAGCCTTCATACTTTTGTATATTTATACAAAGTCAGCTTATTGCCCCCACAAACTGGGTCCTCATTTCACCTACCTTAGAAAGGATGGAAGGCTGAGACAACCTTGAGCCTTGGAGAGATTCGAACCCTGCAGTAATTGCAGGCAGGTAGTCTTAATAAGCTTAATAACAGGGTGCCTTAAACCCCTGTACTACCAAGGCTAGTTTTATTTGCTTTGGGTCCTACGTTTTGAGTCCACTATGCCATGGGAACTCTGGATATATTCAATGCTCAAGTATCCAATAAAACTTGCATTGAACTACTTTAAAAAAAAAAAAGGCACACAATTTGCAGTTTGATTTGCATTCATTAATCCCCAAATATGGACCATACATACCAATAACATGCAACGCTGGCTTGCAAAATTTGCAGATCTTGTTCTGGCTGTTCCCACCCAGAACAAGCCCATTCTTAAACAATACAGCCTCACTCCCAATTAGTGCCAAACATATACCTCTGCAGATCATGAACCTTGCAGAAATGCTCTGTTTTCCTGAGAACACCTGGATGTGAGTTGTACCATTCAACAAAGTACCTGTTGTGGTCCGCCAACAGCCTGCGGAGCTGGCAGCGGAGTTGGACAGCGATGAGGCTGAGGAAGAACATGGGCCAGTCCTGGAGGCGGGGAAGGCCTGGATGAGGGCTCTGCATCAGAGGCAGAGATGGGGCCAGGGCCATCGGGGAGTGAGGTGCAGACTTCAGAGCCTCCAGAGGCTGACAGCAGAGAGGCAGAGGAACAGAAGGAGCCTGTTCCTAGTGCATGCATGAGAAGAGCTGCCAGAAGGCAGGAGCAGCTAAAGCAGAGAGGACAACTCGGGAGTAGGGCTAAGAGATGATTGGCCCCTCCCATAGGCTTAAAAGACCAGCAATGGCTCTTGGCCTCTTTGCCGGAAAACAACAGTTGAGAGAATTGCTTCTTGTTTGGCTGTAGTTATTTCTTCTGTTCCTGAACTGTTGCCAAGAAAAGCCTTTGGCAGTTTGCCTAATTATCCCAAGGTCAGAGATAAACTAAAGACTGGTGTTTTGAGGACTTTGCTTTCATCTCATTTAGAATACGCTGAGAATGAGTTAATTCTCAGCTGTTTTAATAAAATCTGTTTGTTTTTTGGAACTGTTTTGCATTTAATATCAGCTATGTGGGCCTGGGTCACAACAGTACCTAGGTGTTGTGGCCTGTCGACCGGTGGCCCCTCCAGCAGCCGAATCAGAGGAGGAGAAGGTGTGGAAGTCAGGGTCAGCATCAAGGCAACCTGAGAGCTCCGAGGGAGAAGAGGGAATGGAGCTGGCAGAGAGAGAGAGAGAGAGAGAGAGAGAGAGAGAGAGGGAGGGAGGGAGAGAGAGGCAGAGGCAGAGGCAGTGCCTGGGCATCCATCAGCCCTCAGATGGAAAGTCAACAGCCTCCATGTCTGGAGGCAGCTGATGAGGAAGAGGAGGAACAGCTGGGTCCAGTGCCTGACACGCGATGTGAAGAAGGCAGAGGAGAGGAGAGCAGTGGAAATCTATGGGCCGGTCCTTGGGACAGAAGAGCCACCACTGCTAGCAAAGCCCCACCCTAGCTCTGGGGATAAAAGGCAGGGGGAATAGATGATGTGGCAGACAACTATTCATCTCCCTGCCAGACAGACTTCTTAACCTGCAGTGAGAGAGAAACTTTTTGCCAGGGCTGCTGGCGCTCCTAAGAAAGGAATCATTGATTTAAATGCAGAAGGTTTGTCATGTTTGAGGAGCTGGATCAGAACACTAGGTGGTCCCAGTTTGCTTTGATCAACACTTCATTTTGATGGAGAAGATCTTGTCCACTGGGGCAGAAGAAGTCACTTCTGACGATGGAACTACACCGCTGTTCCATTTCGTCCATTAAAAGTGGACCACCGAAATTATTCGATGGACATGCTTGGAAGTGGCACTTGGATTAAACGTCTGTTGACTCAGATCTCTTTGAAAAATCAGCACAGCCCTATCACAGCAAATCCCCGAACTCAAGCAGAGACAGATTTTTAAATTTTAATGAAAGGACACATGTATTTTTTTGGGGAAAAAAATATTTAACAAGTGATAACCAAGCCTTTTCTCTTCTTTCTTGCATTGTCTTATAAATAAGTCAAGCTATTTCCTTCCAGATCAGGGAATATCTGTTTTGGTTTTTTGTTTTTATTTTTTGTATTTCCAAGACCAATTTAAATTATTCTCCAACTTAGTCCCAAGGCTTGCAACTGGGGAATCGTGAAAAATTCCAGAAATATACAGCCAGTGCCACAGCACAAATATAAACAACTATACCTTGTTTTGAGTCTATATCTGTATGAAAATTCATGATGCCAAGCAGAAAACCCTAGTGAAAATGTTTTGGGTGGATATTGCTTATTATGTTAAGCAAAATAATAAAATAATAATAATAATAAAAAACCCTATTACAAAGTAGACAACTGATTACAAAGCTAGACATGACCGAGTTGCTAAATTAATCCATTGGTTGTTATGTAAAAAATATGACTTACCTGTATCCAAAAAGTCATGGGAACATAAAGTGGAAAAACTTATAGAAAATGAGAAGGTGAAGATCTTGTGGGACTTTCAAAAACAAACGGATCGTCACTTGGAACACAAGTGGACGCCAGGTATCACAGTTGTCGAAAACCAAAATATACAATTTATTGACATCGTGGTACCAGGAGATGCCAGAGTCGAAGAAAAAGAACTGGAAAAAATCATGAAATATTGTGACCTGGCCATCGAAACTACACGGCTATGGATGAAACATGTCACAGTGATACCCATTGTTATTGGGGCATTTGGTACCATGTCCAAGAATTTTATAAGATACATCAACAAATTGATGTAGGAGCCTTGGTAGTACAGTGGTCTAAAGCACCCTGTTATTAAGACCAGCTGCCTGCAATTACTGCAGGTTCAAATCTCACCAGGCTCAAGGTTGACTCAGCCTTCCATCCTTTCTAAGGTAGGTAAATTGAGGACCCAGTTGTGGGGGCAATAAGCTGACTTTGTATAAAATATACAAAAGGATGAAGGCTATTGCTGAGCACATTGTAAGCCGCCCTGAGTCTCCGGAGAAGGGCGGCATATAAATCAAATTAAAAAAAAATAAATTGCAGTTTCCTGCAATAACATCAGTGGAACTGCAAAAAACTGCGCTACTTGGAACATTGTACATCTTAAGAAGGTACTTGGTTGATCACTAGGACACTGGCAGCAACCCCTTTTCAACCATTAGCACCAGTCAATGGTATCTGTGATGCATTTTTAAATGTTCAGTTGACTGAGTTTCATGTTTAAGGAATAAAGTAAATAATAATAATAATAATAATAATAATAATAATAATAATAATAATAATAATAATAATAATAATAATAATAATAATAATATTCATGTTTAATGAAGTTCATGTTTAATGAATAAAAGAAACGACAACAACAACAACAACAACAATAATAATAATTTTTGAGATATTAGATATTTTAATTGTTTAATAAGGTTCTTAATTTTTGGCCAAAGGGTATAATTCTTTTAAATTTTTAAATTTTGTATTGGATGTTTTTTACGTGGCTATGCACCGCCCTGAGTCCACCAGGAGAAGGGCGGTATACAAATTTAAATAAAATAAATAAAAAAATTAAATAAATAAATAAATAATAATAATGTTCAGTTGACTGAGTTTCACGTTTAATGAATAAAAGAGATAATAATAATAGTAACAACCATTAGAGCCAGACAGTAATATTTGTGATATATTTTAAAATGTTCAGTTGATTGCGTTTCATGTTTAATTAATAACAATCACAACAAACAACATCATCAACAACAATAATAAAATAATCAAATCATCATAATCATATTCATACTCATAATAATACAAAATTATTGCTGTGATGGGAGTCTTCTACAGACTGCTCAACCAAGTAAAAAAGAAATGTAGACTGAATATTTTTGACAGGTGATCACAGCAACCAGGAAACACACTGTTACGGTAATAAAATAAATTCTTCCCCTGACCAGTTGTATCTGACCTCTAGAGGGTGGGGGTCATCTCTGTTTCCTAGTCAAGGGAGCCAGTATTGTCCAAAGACACTTCCTGTGGTCATGTGGCCAGCATGACTATAGGCTGAGATGCACAGAACACTGTTACCTTCCCACAAAGTGGTACCTATTTATCTACTCGCGTTTGCATGTTTTTGAACTGCTAGGGTGATAGGATGGAATGGTAATAGGGGATACTGAATGGCCCAATAATAGTGGGACAATATTGGGTAATATTAGGACACTGAATGTCCCGGTATAGCTACAGTAAGAGGGGTTACTTTTGACGGTGGGGATGGAGGGAGAGAGGGAGATGGTTTTGCACATACACACACTTGTCCACTACTTCTGTGGTCCAGTTCCCAACAGGCCATGGCCTGGTCCTAGACTGTTGGCTGGGGGTTGTGGACCCCTGAACTAGAAGATCCGTTACAGTGAACCTTATGTTTAATGGGAGAATAGAATAGAATAGAATAGAATAGAATAGAATAGAATAGAATAGAATAGAATAGAATAGAATAGAATAGAATAGCAGGGTTGGAAGGGACCTTGGAGGTCTTCTAGTCCAACCCTCTGCTCAAGCAGGAGACTCTATACTACTTTTGACAACTGGTTGTCCTGTCCCTTCTTAAAAGCCTCCAGTGTTGGAGCACTCACAACTTCTGAAGGGAAGTTAGGTTACTGTTAGGAAGTTTCTCCTAAGTTCTAGGTTGCTTCTTTGTTTGTTCAGTTTCCATCCATCACTTCTTGTCTTGCTTTCTGGTGCTTTGGAAAATAAATTGACCCCTCCCCACTTCTTTGTGGTAGATATTGAAACACTGCTTTCACATCAACCCTAGTCCTTCTTTTCATTAAACTAGACATACCCAGTTCCTGCAATCCTTCTTCATATGTTTTAGCCTCCAGTCCCCTCATCATCTTTGTTGCTCTTCTCTGCACTTTTTCTAGAGTCTCAACATCTTAACAGAAATGGTTCAGGAAGTGAATTTGGTCATCTCTGGATTACAGTGGATATGCTTGAAGATTGGACAAACCTAACTTTCAATTTTTTTTTTTAATTTGAAAAGGGGCTGGGGAGTGAACCCACAATATTGTAGGTTTGATCTTGACCTCAATACCTGGGGAAATACTAGAAGACAGTATTCCAGCAGTAGCTTTGTAAGCGCTTAGAAATGAACAAAGAGGTTTACCGGACTCTAGGATGAATTTGATAAAAATAAATCATACCAGACAAATCTTATTACTTTTTTATATATTAAGTGACTGGCTTAGTAGATCAAGGAAACGTTAGGCATTTAGTGTGCTTAACATCAATAAGGCATTCAATAAAATTGACCGTAGCCTTCTATGCAAGATGGATGGTCCTACTCCCAGGTAGATTTGCAGTTAAACAATCATACTCAATACATAATGGACGTATTTCTTTGTGAAGGGAGGGATCCAATACAACACCTCAGGCTCCAGTTTTCACCCTCATTTTCATGAATGACATAGACAAAGAGATAAAAGATATAAAATAACACAAGTGAGCAGTCAGATCAGGAGACCTGAACTCATTGGTAGCCTCGCATTTCAATGAAAAAGCACGTGCCTTCAATTTCACAGGTATTAAGATTGTTGGCCCAGTAGGTACAAAAACAGCCAGGGAAATGATTGAAACCTGAAAAATGGACCCCTCATCAGTCAACAGGAGTTGCTGATTTACCACCAGCCTATCAGATACTTAGGAACTGAGGACTTGGCAGCACAAGGAAACAACAGCCAACAACTTAATAGCTGGTCATCAACTCCCCAATCAACCAATAAGACACCACACTCAACCGTGCACCACATAAATTACACACATAGAAAAGTCCAAATGAAATTACGCATTGCCTCTGGAGTTTCTTTCACTGCATATGCCGATGGGATGGTTGACAAAGGGTTAAAGAAACTAGATATGTTTAGCCAAAGGAACAAAAGGTTACAGGAGACACGATGGTGATATTCCAGTATGGACTTCAACTCTTCCATTCTGTTGATGGTTTTGTCAATGCCGATGATGTTCAAGGAGTGTCCCAGGTGTTTTGGGATTGGACCCAAGGCGCCAATTACAATCGGCACTACCTTTGCTTGATTTTATTATGATGGTTCGTTGCAGAGTCAACCAGATGTTCAGACTCAATTTGGCATTTTTGTCCACCTATTGAGTCCTTCCCAAGGACTTGGGATAGGCAGGTGTGGTTTGATAGTGCTAAAAACATAGTTACAGGATGTAAGCTGTTTCAATGAAAACTGCCTTTTGCAATTGACGCATGGTGATTTTGTCAATGCTGGTGTTGAAGTGGCATTCCAGTTGTTTTGGAGTTGCACCCAAGGTGCCTATTACTATCGGCACTGCCTTGGCTTGCTTTTATTATTATGGTTCATTGCACAGTCATCCAACTGAATTCCAAGTCAAGCTGCCTTTTGCAATTGACGGACGGTGATTTTGTCAATGCTGATGGTATTCAAGTACGGTTCAAGTGTTGTTGTTCTTGTTGAAACAAACCACTAAAAGAAAACTCCTCCTTTCTTCCTGTCACTAATCCCTGGAATGTCATCCTGCCTCTGTGTCAAATTTAAGGAACGCAAAGCTGGATTCCTAAATGTTTGATATGGAAATTCAATTCAAAGTGATTGCTTTGGGTGCCTTTAGGGCAGGGGTCTCCAAACTTGGCAACTTGAAGACTTGTGGACTTCAACTCCCAGAATTCCTTGCTGAGGTGAGGAATTCTGGGAGTTGAAGTCCACAGGTCTTAAAGTTGCCAAGTTTGGAGACCCCTGCTTTAGGGGATGTCCCCATGCATTTTTAGTGTCCAAATCAGCTTGAGTTGAACTGAACTGGCTGGTTTTTGCAGAGGGTTATTGCTGACAGCCTGATGAATAACAGTAATGCTGGGGAAAGTATATTAAACAGTCTACTTTTGCTGGTGCCAGTATCCGGAGGGTGGGGAGAGAAGGGAGAAAACCCCTTTCCCATGTTATTGCAAAAACAGTTGGAACCTTGCATTTAAATGCAAACCAAATGAACGAATGAACTAGGATACAGGGATGAGTTAGCAGAGAAGAAGGAACATCAGGCAAGGGATGTCTATAGGATCAGGGCTTGCCAGAACCTGTCACGTTTCCAGAGACACGAAAGAAATAGAATATTTTGAGATGCCCTTCCTCAGCTGTAGGAAGAATTTTGCCCATCGCTAAGTAGGACAAGTTCCAAAAAAAAAAAAAAAAAACCTGAAGGGAAGGGGAGGGAAAGAGAAAGAGAGAGAGACACAGCTCGTTTGTCATGCTGAAGGCGATCAAAATTCTTCATTTAACCCCGAATGAGGAAAAGTTCCTGGATGCAGCCCCTTTGAAAGGAGCAGCGGTTTGATCGAAAACACTGGGATCACACTGTTACGGATAGATAGCGTTTATCTATCATCCCCCACCGCTCGCCCGCCCGCCCGCTCCTTCTCCTTGCCCGTCTCAGTTTTTAAAATGCATTATCAGATTTATTCGCTGTACTGTTTGGTTTCAAAGCAGTTTCAAATCCAGGCACTTCTAATGTAATTCAGGCTTTTGACTCAAAGGCTCACCCTCAGATATTAAATCAACAGAGAGCTTCATACTGCCACCTTTAGCACTGGGCGATGATTGAATTCATAATTTCGGAAAGGCGGCTGCATAAATACATCCCCGCTAATCAAGGCGAAGGATAATCCAACTACATTTAAGCAGAAGATGGGAAGTTGCGCCCAAAGGGAAAATGTCAGCTCTCTTCGAGAGCATATTCCTCAAAGTATTGTTTCTATACATTCCATCATTTCTATTTCTGTATAATTTAAAGAGAGCCAGTTTGGAAACTGGTTAAAGTGCTGGCCTAGAAACCAGGAGACTGGGAGTTCTAGTCCTGCCTCTGGCATGAAAGACAGCTGGGTAACTTTGGGCCAATCACCAGGAGACTGGGAGTTCTAGTCCTGCCTTAGGCATGAAAGACAGCTGGGTGACTTTGGGTCAATCACCAGGAGACTGGGAGTTCTAGTCTCACTTTAGGAACTAAAGCCAGCTGGGTGACTTGGGTCAATCACCAGGAGACTGTGAGTTCTAGTCTCACTTTAGGAACCAAAGCCAGCTGGATAATTTTGGTCAATCACCAAGAGACTGTGAGTTCTAGTCCTGCCTTAGGCATGAAAGACAGTTGAGAGTGTTTGGGCCAATCACCAGGAGACTATGATTTCTGGGTCCCACCTTTGGTGTGAAAGCCAGTTGGGTACTTTTGTGCTGATCACCAGGAGTCAGTGAGTTCTAGTTCTGCCTTAGGGACCAAAGTCTCTCAACCTCACAGAGTTGTTGTTCACCACCTTGAATTAGGGTTAAATTAAAGGCAGGAATTATAGCAATAGCACTTAGATTTATATACCACTTCACAGTGCTTTTTCTAAGTGGTTTACAGAGTCAGCATATTGCTCCGCAACCATCTCGGTCCTCATTTTACCCACCTCAGAAGGAAGGACAGAAGGCCGAATCACCCTGGAGCCTGGTGAGATTCGATCTGCCAAATTGCAGGCAGCCGGCAGTCAGCAGAGGTAGCCTGCCGTACTGCACTCTAACCACTGTGCCACCGCGGCTCATTAAAACAAACAAACAAACAAACCACTAATTCTTCTCAATTTAACTCTCCTTCCTGTTACCAACATTGATACCTAATTGGGTAAAAATAGATGGAGTTCAAAGGCCAAGCTTTGAGTGTGAGATTGGAGCACCAGCGTTTGGGGACTTCCGGTGGCTCTGCGTTCCCGAATTTAGGAGCTCCAGCCCTGTTTGCCACTAGAACAGCGAAAATAAGTTGACTCCCTCTTCTTTGTGGCAGCCGCTGAAATACTGGAAGACTACTATCCTGTCACCCCTAGTCCTTCTTTTCTCTAGACTGGCCATGCTCAATTCCTGCAACCGTTCTTCATATGATTTAGTCTCCAGGCCCTTAATCAGCTTAGTTGCTCTTTGCACCTTTTTTCCAAAGTCTCAACAACAGTTTTTTTGTAATGTGGTGACCAAAACTGGATGCAGTATTCCAGGTGTGATCCTATTAAGGCTTTATAAAGTGGTACTAATACTTTTATTCATTCATCTGATTTATATTCTGTTTTCCCTCCAGAAACTCAAGACAGCCCAGGATGAAATAACCTACTGTGGCTATTCTATGCCATACCAAATTGAGAAGTAAAGTCATGTCTAATTTCAAGTCTAAAAAAGATGAACGTTGCAATGTAACATGAGCTATCAGCACCTTGGACAGCACAAAACTGGTGATACTGGCTGGAGAGCTGTTTCACCCCAGCCCAAACCTGATGTTTCCTGAGGTCTTCAGAATGCCAGTTGGTGTTTTGATCTAGGCTTCCCAAGAGCATGAAGCAGACTCCTTGTTTCGACAAACACCCCTTTTTATTAAGTTACTGTGAATTCCTCTCATTCACATCCAGCAAAGTCTTTCAAGGGAGAATTTACAATCACCGACCTTATCTGGCTTGGAGAGCTGCCAGGTCGATATCTTCAAAACTTGAAGTCTCTGAGAGTCACGAACCAATTAAGCGAACTAATTGTCTCCTGCAAACTCCCCTCCCCTTTCGCTCCTGTTTTATTCCCTATGGGAGGGGCCATTCAACGTCCACCTGTGGCTTTACTCCTGAGTCGACCCTTGTTCCTTAGCTGTTCCCTTCTCCTGGCAGCTTTGCATATGTGCACACTGGGAATAGGCTCCAGCTGTTCTTCTGCCCCACTGATGTCTGACTCTGAAGGCAGCTGACAACTGTCAGACGGCCCTGGCCCCATCTCTGCCTCTGACGCAGATCACTCATCAGAGCCTTCCCCAGACTCCAGGACTGGCCCATGTTCCTCCCCAATCTCCTCACTGTCTGAGTCTGCCACCAACTCCACTGGCCACTGGCGGGCCATAACAATAGATTCAATTTTTCAGTCTCTTCAGCTTTCTGCATCCAGAACTTAGTTCTCGCTGCTTAATTTCAAATATTTCAGCTCTCTTTTTAATTTCCTGATTCTGCTTGGGGGAAAAAAAGAGATAAACCCTCCACCCCATTGCAAGCTGAAGATAATATCCTTGGACTAGGATGTGGCAGAATGGATGATGTGACCTTCTAGAGTGTTCTGTCCCCGTCTCACACACGCACACAAACAGACAGCCGGGGGTTAAATAAACTGGCAGACAACCAATTCTTCCAATAAGAGGCTTGGC
The DNA here is from genome assembly GCF_059756535.1 of Pantherophis guttatus. Taxonomy (NCBI): domain Eukaryota; kingdom Metazoa; phylum Chordata; class Lepidosauria; order Squamata; family Colubridae; genus Pantherophis; species Pantherophis guttatus. The sequence goes on from NC_142064.1 coordinate 6,103,384, forward strand.
AGCAACCCAGTAACTGCTTGCCAAGAACTTTACTCATAAACAAAATACACACAGTTCAAGCATTGTCCAGTTCATAAAATAAATCAAAGGCAGATAATATTGTTTCCAAAGATGCAATGTGACTCGATAGTAGTTAGTTTTGTCCATCACAGAGTCTGAATGGCCACCTCACCCCCTTTTATACCCTGTGGGGTGTGGTCCAGTGACTCAGCTTAATCTCTGGCACGCCTTTTCTTCTGTTGCACGCGCTTATCTCTGAGATGCTGCCGAGGATCCAGCCAAGACTCATCTCCCTCATCACTGTCCACCTGTGGCTGCGTGGACGTGCTTGGCCCCAGCCCTATCTCTTGACCTTTGGCGGACACCGAAGGCATTGCCAGAGAGGAGGGTCCTGGAGAGGGAGGACTTGCCAACTCCTCTCCTTCACTCTCCTTCACTCTCGGAGTCCTCTCCTGCCACAGGAGTCCTCTCCTGCCTCCTACACAGGCTCAGGTAACAGAGCCACAACATAGAGAAATAACAAAACTAGTAACTTATTTGACTCACATCCTTCTTGGCTTAGTCTCTGAAGGAGAAGATGTCTCAGCAACAATTCAGTGCAAGGTAGAGATAATAACTGGCCTTCAAAGCTGAATGGGGTTTGAATCTTGGAGCACTTCTCTCCTAATCTAACATACTAAACATTATATTCTTTTTCCTTTCCTTAAAAGTGTTGGCATTTTTATTCATTTACAATATTACAAAGAAACATCTAGTTGCTTACAATCATGGAACCCTTGTAGCTCAGAGTTGCAGTCTTCAGTGTTCTCTGATTGTTTTCTTGCAGACGTTTCATGACCCAACTAGGTAATACCATCAATACTAGAAAGGAATATGGTTTTATTTCTGTTTATATACTAGTGGTTGCCCTGTCAGTGTTGGTGGGAATATTCTAAGGCAGTGATGGCAAACCTTTTTGGCACTAAGTGCCCAAACAGGAACACACGTGCATGTCCATGCATGTGCATACACCGGAGTGCAGGAAATCTGAAGACCAGCTGCCAGTGTGCACATGCCTGTTTTTTTTGTTTTTTTTTTTGGGGGGGGGGCTGTATTGGCCATTTTCCAGGCTGTTTTTAGGCCATTTTTCAGGCCATTTTCAGGCCGTTTTTTGGACTGTTTTCAGACTGTTTTTCAGCTGTTTTCAGGCCATTTTTTGGGCCGTTTTCTGGCAGTCCAGCAGCCACGAAGACTGTTGACTGGCAGACCAGAAACCAGAAGAACAGCTGTCAACAGCAGACATGCCCACAGAGAGGACTCTTCGTGCCACCTCTGGCACGCGTGCCATAGATTCGCCATCACGGTTCTAAGAGATCCCTTGATTAGCCACTTGGAAGTTTATCTGTGCCCCCAGGGCATAGATAGTGCATAGTGCAAATAGTGCACTATGAATAGTGCAAATAGTGAGGGGCACAGATAAACCTGCAAGTGGCTTCAAGGATTCCCAGAAAGAGTGCTAACAACCAGATTACTGCAAGGAATATAAATCTTTCCATCCTCCATCATTCAGTCAGAACTGAAGAAGCAACTTGGATGAGAAGCGAAATGTCTTCAAGAAAAAAAGAAAGAAAGTCCAGTTGCCTCTTGAAAAAGCACCTTTGGAATAACTGTGACTTGGATGAGTGAGAATCTCCATAGACAGGAATGGGATGGTTACGTTCCTTAAATTGAAGTTTCATTACAGGGAGTCCACCCAGACTTGCGTGCCACACTATCTAAGATTAAGCAATGGGGAAAACAGTTGGCTGCTGTTGTTGGGGGTTTTTTTTCCCCACTTCAAAATTAATTGCACCACAAAGTCAGGAGAAAGCATTAAGAAACAAATGGAAATAATAAGCACAAAGATCAGGAAGAAATAGAAAGGAGAGGAGGGGTGAATGATTTTAAAACTTAATTTAATAAAGTGTGTTACAGATGCTGAAAAATGCATTTACTTTTGAACTGGCAGGACTGTGTTATTGTGAAGTAGAATTTAACTGTAATGGGGTTTCTGCTTCATCAACTGCAATAATTATTTTTCTCGATTTTGCCCTGGCCATTTTGTGTAATGATTTCTAGGTGTGCATTTGCAAAATACATGAAAGAGAGAGAAGGAGAGAGAGAGAAAGAAAGCGGGGGGAGATTGCACATTGATGAGTACAAATATGCATCTTATTTACACCCTGTTCTAATTTCTTTTCTTTCAGAAAACTACAAATTCCTCCGACTAACAGCTCGATCCCCAACAGCTCAACTTATAGTCCAGATAAGCCTAAGGATCCAAATTGGAAAATACAAGAAACAGAATCTTGCACAGCTTCTTTGAAAGATTGGAAGCCCCAAAGCTAACACAGCATGATGTGAGATTACAGGCAGATGTAAGTTATAGAAAAATCAGAGCTTGGCATGTTCCCCCCCCCCTCTCTCTCTCTCATTTAATTTTCGTTTCTTAGTGCATTCATTTCTCTTCGCTTTTATTTATTTTACACAAAAACCAGAAAAGTCAGGGCCATGCCATAGCGTCTGGACAAAACATGAAGCTACAATTCCCGAATTCCTCTATAGAAGAAGGGATGGCCGAATTGGAGGTGGAGTCAAAAGGGAGATGAGCCTAGAATCCCAATATAGCCACAAGCAAGCTAAGTTCAACCTGTCTTGAGTGCCTTTGAACCTTCTCTAACTCTAAACAGGTGCCAAACATTAGTTGAGAAGATTCTTGTGTGTCAACCCTGAAGTTAACCTTGGAGCCATCTTGGAGCCACAACAGAGGGAGAGGGGATATAGCTAGATGGGATTTTGTAGCCAAAACAATAAAGTTTTCTTGTGGGAACCAAGGACATTCTCACAGGTGCCTGGCCAGAGGAGGAATGAAGTAACCAAGCAACCAGCCAGCATCTTGATTGGACAGCATGACCAGTGACTTGGGAGAAAGGGGAAAACTTTTACCTTTTAATTAGGTGAAAGCCGTGGGAATTTTCAGAGTCGCCTTTCAACAGTTGTGCCAATATGATGTATCCAAGAAATTGTTCTTTGAGGAATCTACCTGCCTCGGAGTTCTGTTCTCCATGGGTGCATTACTTGGAATGCTGATACTGTACATTAACTTTTAGCAATACAGCAGTTTAATTGAACTTTAGAAGATAGAATAACAGAGTTGGAAGGGACCTTGGAGGTCTTCTAGTCCAACCCCCTGCCCAGGCAGGAAACCCTACACCACTTCAGACAAAAGGTTATCCAATCTCTTCTTAAAAACTTCCAGTGTTGGAACATTCACAACTTCTGGAGACAAGTTGTTCCACTGGTTAATTGTTCTAACAATTCTGTCAGGAAATTTCTCCTTAGTTCTAAGTTGCTTCTCTCCTTGATTAGTTTCCACCCATTGCTTCTTGTTCTGCCCTCAGGTGCTTTGGAGAATAGTTTGACTCCCTCTTCTTTGGGGCAGCCCCTGAGATATTGGAAGACTGCTATCATGTCATTCTTAGTCCTTCTTTTCATTAAACCTGACATATCCAGTTCCAGCAACCGTTCTTTATATGTTTTAGCCTCCAGTCCCCTAATCATCTTTATTGCTCTTCTCTGCACTTTTTCTAGAGTCTCAACATCTTAACAGAAATGGTTCAGGAAGTGAACTTGGTCATTTCTGAGATAATGGCTATCAAAGGCTCCAATCTTAAAATATGGGCCTCTTCTGCCATCCACCAACGTATTGACCAAATACAATGATTTTGGATTTTGCTAGAAAGCATTTTTCCGTTTTATCAAGAATCGCCCTCCACCTCACCCATGCTGTCAACGTTGTCAGAGAATTCAAACTACCAGCATCAAAGGAAGACTCGTCTTCCTAACAACTTCACTAATAAGGCATTGAAGCACTGAGTTGTGGGATAGTCCCTACTTTGTTTTCTTGGCCAGTGCAAAAGTGGAAATAAAAAAGGAGCATTACAGCAACAGTTTTAATATACTTTATAGTAAGAGGTGGCTAGAAGGGCTGAGAAGAACTTCTGATGGTTGGCTAGGTGGCAGCATCTGCCGTAGACCTTGATCTTTTTTTTTTTTTTTAATTTGATTTATATGCCGCCCTTCTCTGGAGACTCAGGGCGGCTTACAATGTGCTCAGCAATAGCCTTCATCCTTTTGTATATTTATACAAAGTCAGCTTATTGCCCCCACAAACTGGGTCCTCAATTTACCTACCTTAGAAAGGATGGAAGGCTGAGTCAACCTTGAGCCTTGGCGAGATTCGAACCCTGCAGTAATTGCAGGCAGCTGGTCTTAATAAGCTTAATAACAGGGTGCCTTAAACCCCTGTACTACCAAGGCTCACATTTGACCTTGATTTTGTACTTGGTCCATTAAATTGAACACACTGTGCTTTTGTCTCTCCGCTTCCCCAGATTTTCACTGTTCTGATCTTTTGTAAGCCATATTTTTGTCTGTACCCTGCTAGGTGGCAGCACTTAACTGATTTTGGTTGAGCTCAGAAAGCCAAGCACACACAATGCACAGACAAACCAGGCAGAGCTTCAAACCGTTGTGGCCACCATCTTGATTTCTTTGAGTGGAATCTATGGACACCTCTGATCTGGTTAGTTCTTGGATGGAAGACCACGTACACTCCTGAATGGGCAACATCTCTAGGCTGTCATTGAGAAATCTATAGGGAGATGGATATTTTGTCATATTTTGGACTTGAGCGGTAGTCTTTCCAATTGCTACTTATGGTTGCGAAACCTGGACTCTGTAAAAGGCAGGTAGAAGTGTCAGGGTTCCAAGTAATACACCCATAGCAAACAGAACTCCGAGGAAGGTATATTCCTCAAAGAATAGTTTTATTTGGATATATCATATTGGCACAGGCTGGTGAAAACCAACTCTGAATATTTTCCTGGTTTTCACCTAATTAAAAGTAAAAGTTTTTCCCCTTCCCCAAACAATCAGTCACATAGTCCAATCAAGGTGTCATCTGGTTGCCTGATAACTTCACTCCTCCTCTCTCCAAACAGCTGTGGAAATGTCCTTGGTTCCCAGGGGAAAGTATTTTGTTTTGGCTACAAAACCCCAGCTATCTCTATTCCCCCTTCCCTCTGTTGTGTGGCAACACCTGAAGACTCCAAGATGGCTCCAAGGTTCACTTCAGGGTTGACACACAGGAATCTTCTCAACTAATGTTTGGCACCTGCTTAGAGTTAGAGAAGGTTCAAAGGCACTCAAGTGTTCTGCCCCAGCTCCGGATTCCCGAGGATATAGACACACACCAACGGTCCTTATCAAATTTATTAAGTAGCAAGAATAAACCAAAGTCCGGCAAAGGTTGGCAACCAGCCCAGAAAACAAGATACAATAAGACTTTTCCAAAAATGTTCTGATGATAATTACAAGTTGTTTCCAGCAAGTAACTTACTAACGGCGTGTGACTTAAATAGGCTAAGGGAGTGGCCAATTATCCTCAAGCCTTACTCTCGAGGAGACCTCCTCCTCCTGAGTAGCCACTTCTGCTTTTTGGCAGCCCTGCGTGCTCGAGCATTGAGGAGAGGCTCCTCCACTTCGCTCTCTCCACTTGAAGGAGCCTCTGGAGGTTCTGAAGGCCCTGGCTGAGTCTCTGCCTCTGGCACCACATCCTCTTCAGCCTCCTCGCTGTCCGACATGAGCACCGGTTGCGCCGGCTGCTGGCGCAACACCACACCACCCTCCTCATTGTCGGGATCAGCCACGATCTGCGCAGGCCACTGGCGGGCCACAACATCAAGAGGGGTTGAACTTTGCTTGCTTGTGGCTATGTTGGGATTCTAGGCTCATCTCCCTTTTGACTCCACCACCAGTTCTGCCATCCCTTGTTCTATACAGCAACACCGAAGCTTCAAAATGGCCATGGTCAAGTCAGCTTCAGAGTTGACAAGAAGATGGGCTGGATGCCTTTGAACTGGGATGCTGGAGATGACTATTACACATCCCACGGACTGCAGAAATAACAAAGACATACTAGACTGAATCTCACCAAAAATATAACTTGAAGCCAAGATCACCAAAAAGCTAAGGCTAATCATACTTTTTGGCCATGTCACACAAGTTGACTTATTCGAAAAGTCGATGATGCTGGGAGTGATCAGCAGAGAAAGGAGAAGGGGTTACCTTAATACCCGTTGGCTGGACACCATAAAGGATGACACCAGGATGACCATGGCAGATCTGAAGGAGGTATATGTTCTGCTTCCCCAGCAGCACGAAGCCGAGTCCTCGTCCCAATAAACCCCTTTTATTTAATTGACAGTGAATTCCTCTCCAGCAAAGTCTTTCCTCTCCCACAGTCTTTCAAGATAGTTCCCAATTACCAACCTTTATCAGGCTTGGAGAGTGGCCAGGCCAATATCTTTCAGACACTGCAATACATGGCAAGAATGCAGGAATGAACTATTTGTCTCCTGCAAACTCCACTCCTCTTTTATTCCCTCTGGGAGGGGCCATTCATTGTCCACCTGTGGACTTACTCCCAAGTCGACCCTTGTTCTTTAGTTGTTCCCTTCGTCTGGCAACTCTGCACATGCACACCCTGGGAACAGGCTCCAGCTGTTCTTCTGCCTCACTGATGTCTGACTCCAAAGGCAGCTGATAACTGGCATATGGCCCTGGGCCCCTCTCTGCCTCCAATGCACAGCCCTCATCAGAGCCTTCCCCAGCCTCCAGGACTGGCCCATGTTCCTCCCCAACCTCCTCACCATCCAAATCTGCTGCAAGATCCGCTGGCAGGCCACAACTGTGTGAGACAACAGGGCATGGAGAGCACTGCTCCATAGAGTGGGCGAGGGTTGACCACAACTGAATTGGCTGACAACGATGAAGTTGAGCTTGATTAGAAGAATTTTTTTAATATGGTGCTCAAAACTTTTCTGCACCTTGCTTTCATCATGTGCAGCAAATCAGTTCATTCTTCTTTTCTATTGCTGGTAGATCAGTAGAAGGCAACCAAAAACCTCTAGTAAACCCTTAGAAAACATACAATGGTAATAGTGCAGCAAGTCTTCAAGGTTCTTCCAAAGGCGACATGTAGAACTGGCTTTAGAAAGTAGAACAATAGAATTCTACCATCACTCGATGCACAATTAATGCAGTCCCTCAAGTCAGCCTCTTGTCTTAGATGGATTCAGTTCAGAATAGAACGAATAATGCATACACTTTTTGGGGTAAAAAAAAATACTTCTGAATCCTCCTTCCATTTCTGGAAGAAGTTTGGAACATAATAAAATCAAATTTAGCTATGACCAACCTCATCACCAACCAACTCACATGTTTTACAAATGAAACAAAGAAGGAGGAGGAGGAGGAGGAGGAGGAGGAGGAGGAGGAAGAGGAGGAGGAGGAAGAAGAAGAAGAAGAAGAAGAAGAAGAAGAAGAAGAAGAAGAAGAAGAAGAAGAAGAAGAAGAAGAAGAAGAAGAAGAAGAAGAAGAAGAAGAATTACCATATTTTTTGGAGTATAAAACACACCTTTTCCCCCCTAAAAGGGGGTGAAAATTGAGGTGCATTTTATACCGAATGTAGCCCCACCTACCCACTGGCCCCCACCCTTTGGCCTCTGCCTTCCAGCAGTTACCTCCTTGCAGCAAACAGCAAGAAAAACAGCTCCTTTCAGCTTCATCACAGCCTAATTAGCACAAGTTGATTGGATCAGCCTCCCGACTCTCAGCTGTTTTGCTCTCAGCTGTTTTGCCTGGGGCCTCTGCTGCTTGCTGCAAGGACATAAATTGCTGGAGCAGATTTTTTTTTCCCCTTGTGCTAATCAAGCTATGCTGAAAACGAAACTGAAAGTAAAGCAGGCTGTTTGCTGTTTGCTGCAACCAGGCAAAATTGCTGGAGGCAGAGGCAGAGTTCTTTTTCTTGTTTTCCTCACCAAGCCTGGTGCATCTTATACTCCCAAAAATACGGCATTTGGCTTCATCCTTGGAGGGAGGGGGAGCATACATTGGTGTTTTTATAAGAAGAAGAAGGGAAAACAATTATCTCAACATGTCTTCCCTAGTCGTGTTTTGTCTTGCTGAGGTACCACAAGTGGTCTCTACTGTCAGCCTACAGCTCAATGCAAAGTGACAACTGCCACCCAACACTGCATAAGATCTGAAATGAAATGCCTGGCGATAAAATTACTTTTAAAGGCCTTTTTTATATTATTATTATTAAATTTCTGTACTTTGTTCTCCAATGTGCAGCTGATGTAATCCCTTTGGCAGATGTAAAAAGCTACACTGGGGCAGACTTACCCATTGAAGTAGGCTTATGATACCAACATACAAAATCCTGCCGAAGGGGTCAATCAAGTTTCACTGTGTTGATTTAAGGGAGGGAGGGAGGGAGGGAGGGAGAAAAAAATATTACATTTCTCAGAATTTGCAGTCAGCAGGGAAAACAGTGAAGAATTTCAGCTGAAACTTTCTGGTAGAACCTTCAGCTAGAATGTGGGGAGGTATCAAGAGAGGGTTAAGCTTAGTATCCTTGCACTGCAGGAAGCGATACAGGACTGATCTTCTCCAGAAGCCCTTATCTAACTGTTCTCAAGGGAATGCAATCAGTCTGGTGGGATTCTTGTAACATAGGTGTAATAAACATAGGTGTAATAAACATAGGTGTTTCTGCTTGAGGCTATTCACGAGTGGTTCTGGTAGCTTGTGCCTGACATTAATCAGTGCAAGGACTCTAAACCTGCCCCCTCCTTCCTCCTTCCCCCCGCCTTCCTTCCTTCCTCTTTCTTTCTTTCCTTCTTTCTTTCTTTCTTTCTTTCTTTCTTTCTTTCTTTCTTTCTTTCTTTCTTTCTTTCTTTCTTTCTTTCTTTCTTTCTTTCTTTCTTTTTCTCTCCCTCCCTCCCTTCCTTCCACCTTCCTTCCTTCCTTCTTCTATCTTTTCTCTCTCTCTCTCTCTCTCTTTTTCTTCCTCCCTCCCTCCCTCCCTTAAGGCATTCAGCTAGAAACAGACAACAGATTAACAGAGTTGGAAGGGACATTGTAGGTCATCTAGTCCAGCCCCCACCCCCAAGCAGGAGACCCTACACCATTTCTGAAAGATGGCAGTCCAATCTCTTCTTGAAAGCATCCAGTGATGAAGCTCCCACAACTTCCGAAGGCAACTTCTGTTCCATGGGTTGATGGTTCTCACTGTCAGAAAATTTCTCCTTATTTCCAGGTTGAATCTCTCCTTAATCGGTTTCCATCCATTATTCTTTGTCTGGCCTTTGGTTGCCTTGGAAAATAGCTTGACCCCTTCCTCTCTGTGGCAGCCCCTCAATCATTGGAAGACTACTATCATGTCTCCCTTGGTCCTTCTCTTTTCAGGGAAACAGGGAGAACCTGAATTCTAGTCTTACCTTAGGATGGACTAGAATTTTTGTTCTTCGTCCACATAATGGACAAAAAAAAAAGAAAAAAGATAAGAAACATTAAAATTCTAGCATGGCAATTTCCAACTTATCAGTTGTAGGCCTAAAACGTTTCTTTTGGCTCTCCTATTTTGAATTGAGTATGCAACAGGGTTTTTATTTATTTATTTATTTATTTATTGGTTCAATTTATATGCCACCCTTCTCCGGAGACTCAGGGCGGCTTACAATGCGTCAAGCAATAGCCTTCATACTTTTGTATATACCTGCTTAGTAGGGCTTTCGGCCCCCGCAAGCGGTGTTCTTTTTTATACAAAGTCAGCTTATTGCCCCCACAATCCGGGCCCTCATTTTACCTACCTCGAAAGGATGGAAGGCTAAGTCAACCTTGAGCCTGGTGAGATTTGAACTCGCAGTAATTGCAGGCAGCTGGCAGCTGGTGCTACTTAACAGCACTTTAGTCCGCTGTGCCACCAAGGCTCTTGGTAGGAGGGTTAGGTCTTCCTTTATCATTACCTTCATATTCAGCCTTTCTAGTGGGAATTTTAGTTTTATATAAGGGAGGTAGAGGTAAGCTTTGTCCAATTTGTCCTTACTACAACATTGTAGGATGAGCTGAATGGACAGATAGCGATTGGCCCATTAAGTTACCCAAGAGTTTGCTTAACGCATTGTAAACCGCCCTGAGTCTCCAAAGAAGGGCGGCATATAAATTAAATTAAAAAAGAAAGAGTTCAGTAAAGACCAATTGAATGTCTATGGAGATTCTCTGTCATCCATGGTTGTCCCAAAGGTGCTTTTTTTTCAAGAGGCAACTGGACTTTCTGATTTTTCTTTGAAGACGTTTTGCTTCTCATCCAAGAAGCTTCTTCAGCTCTGACTGGATGGTGGGGAAGGGAAGGATCCATTTCAACAGTTCCAATAAGGCCTCCACACCCATTTGCACCACTCAGGTGACCCTGATGACACTGATAAATCTCCAGGTGACCTTAACGACTCACTAAAAGAATACAAACGTCCACCTGTCTGCAAGGAATATAAATCCTTCCATTCCCCACCATCCAGTCAGAGCTGAAGAAGCTTCTTGGTTGAGAAGGAAAACATCTTCAAAGAAAAACCAGTTACCTCTTGAAAAAAAAAAAACACCTTTGGGACAGAGAACAGCTGTTTTAACAGTGCTTTGAATGTCCCACTTGAAATGAAGAGCCTTGGTAGTACAGAGGTTTAAGGCACCCTGTTATTAAGCTTATTAAGACCAGCTGCCTGCAATTACTGCAGGGTTCGAATCTCGCCAAGGCTCAAGGTTGACTCAGCCTTCCATCCTTTCTAAGGTAGGTGAAATGAGGACCCAGTTTGTGGGGGCAATAAGCTGACTTTGTATAAATATACAAAAGTATGAAGGCTATTGCTTAGTGCATTGTAAGCTGCCCTGAGTCTTCGGAGAAGGGCGGCATATAAATCAAATTAAAAATACAATACAATACAATACAATACAATACAATACAATACAATACAATACAATTCCTTATTGGCCAAGTGTGATTGGACACACAAGGAATTTGTCTTGGGGCATATGCTCTCAGTATGCATAAAAGAAAAGATACATTCATCAAGAATCATAAGGTACAACATTTAATGATAGTCATAGGGAACAAATAAGCAATCAAATCAAATTAGGAAACAGTCAATATAAATTGTAAGGATACAAGCAACAAGGTTACAGTCATACAGTCTTAAGTGGAAGGAGATGGGTGGTGGGAACGATGCGAAGATTAATAGTAGTACAAACTTAGTAAATAGTTTGACAGTGTTGAGGGAATTATTTGTTGAGCAGAGTGATGGCGTTGGGGAAAAAACTGTTCTTGTGTCTAGTTGTTCTGGTGTGCAGTGCTCTATAGCATCGTTTTGAGGGTAGGAATTGAAACAGTTTATGTCCAGGATGCGAGGGGTCTGTAAATATTTTCACAACCCTCTTTTTGACTCGTGCAATATACAGGTCCTCAACGGAAGACAGGTTGGTAGCCATGATTTTTTTCTGCAGTTCTAGTCTAAATCAAGGATTCAGAACTCTTTTTTCTTATTTTCAGTTTTCTGTTTTCTCCCCGTCCTTCCCTTAACTACAGCAGTTCCTGATGAAGAATAAGGTGACTTTCACTGATTATTGTGCGAGCGATGGAACCCATAATCTGTCATATCATCCGGTCTTCTGCCATTGATCTGAAAGACTTAATGGGAATCTAAAAGCTTTGAAAAAAAAAAGCAGCCATCAATTCTTCCTCGCCCAAACAGAGTCTAATAGCAAATTGCAAAACCAATTAAAGATAATTGACAGCTCTTTCCATTACAATGTTTTGGCATTTCCTTCATGTCGAGGAAGCCGCTGTGTGTTTTACACCACTTTCTCTTTTGCTTAAAGCCCATGAGGTAGAACCATAGCTTGTGCTTGGATGGAAAACACAAACTGCGGGTGCCATCTAAAAGAGGCACAAAAATAAAGGACGGGACTTTAAAATCGTTTTTTTTTTTTTTTTTTAACAATTGAAGCATTGTGTGTCAGAATATTCATGAACTGGAACAGGGCATAGCAACAAAGTCAGCCAATGAATAGGCATGGTGACAGGTCAGCCAGTGGGGACTGTTTGGAAACTGAAACAGATTGGAGACTGGGCGTGGCTTAGCCCTGCAGCTCTGATTCTGAAGTCTAGTCTTCTCCGTCTGCTGAATTAAAACTGAAACTGTTCTCTCCTCTGCCTGTGTTTTGCCTGTAACTACTACCACGTTGGAAAAAAATCTGCTTTTGGTATTGTATATTTAGCGTATTTTTTGGAGTATAAGACACACCTTTTTCCCCCCTTAAAAGGGGGTGAAAATTTAGGTGCATCTTATACACCGAATGTAGCCCCGCCCACCCACTGGCCCCCACCCTTTGGCCTCTGCCTCGCAGCAGTTACCTCCTTGCAAGCAAACAGCAAGAAAAAACAGCTCCTTTCAGCTTCAGCACAGCTTAATTAGCACAAGTTGATTGGATCGGCCTCCAGGACTCTCAGCTGATTTGCTCTCAGCTGTTTTGCACATGCCTCTGCCGCTTGCTGCAAGGAGGAAAATTGCCGGAGCAGATTTTTTTTTTCCTTGTGCTAATCAAGCTATGCTGAAAACGAAACTGAAAGTAAAGCAGGCTGTTTGCTGTAACGAGGCAAAATTGCTGGGAGGCAGAGGCAGAGGCAGATTTCTTTTTCTTCTTTTCCTCACCAAAAAAGGTAGATCCGTCTTACAGTCTGGTGCATTTTATACTCTGAAAAATACAGTATTTCATGTGTTATTATGGATCTAAAGACAAGATATAATGAATCCTGTTTAATCAGTTACCTGTGTGTGCTTTCTGGATTTGATTGCTGTTGCTACCTCTGGCATTGTGTCTAGATCAGGGGTGGGTTCTACTTACCTTTCCTATTGGTTTGCATGCACAGATCACCGATGACGACATCCAGGGCAGTGGGCGGGGCCTCCCACCGGTTTTACTACCGGTTCTTGCGAACTGGTCCAAACCGTATCCACTGGTCTGGATACTTTCTCATCGCATTGAATCATATGCTTTCAAAGGTCTCATGCATGGCCTTGGACCCAAAAGTCCATTCCAAAATGTCCCTCACATTTGCAACTGAAATAATTAGCTGAAATGGAGACAGAGGGATACCTTGTAACTGTTTATATATTGAACAGAATAACAAAGTTGGAACAGACCTTGGAAGTCTTTTGGTTCAACGCCCTGCTCGAGCAGGAGACCCTATATATTCAGACAAAAATGGCTATCCAATCTGCTCTTAAAAACATCTAACGATGGAGCACTGACAACTTCCAGAGGTAGGCCAGTCCACTGAATAACTGTTCTCACCGTTAGGAAATTTCTCCTCTGTTCTAGGTTGCTTCTCTCCTTGCTTAGTTTCCATCCTTTCCTTCTTGTCCTGACTTCAGGTACTTCGGACAATACTTGTCCAGTACTTCTCTTTGAGAAGAGCAACAAAGACGATTAGGGGACTGGAGGCTAAAACATAAAAAGAACAGTTGCTGGAACTGGATATGTCTAGTCTTATGAAAAGAAGAACTAGGGGTGACATGATAGCAGTGTTCCAATATCTCAGGAACTTCCACAAAGAAGGGGAAGTCAAACTCTTCTCCAAAGCACCTGAGGGCAGGACAAGAAGCAATGGGTGGACACTAATGAAGGAGAGAAGCAACCTAGAACTAAGGAGAAATTTCCTGAGAAGTAGAACAATTAATCAGTGGAACAACTTGTCTCCAGAAGTTGTGAATGCTCCAATCCTGAAAATTTTTAAGAAGAGATTGGACAACCGTTTGTCTGAAGTGGTGTAGGGTTTCCTGCCTAAGCAGGGGGTTGGACTAGAAGACCTCTAAGGTCCCTTCCTACTCTGTTATTCTACATTCTATTCTTTGTGGTAGCTCATTAGATATTTGAAGACAGCTATCATGTCACCCCTGGTCTTTCTTTGCTAGAGGAGACACACCCAGTTCCTGCAACTGTTCTTCATACTGTATGTTATTGGAAGAAATCTCCTTCTAGGTTCTGCTCCAAGTGGGGAAAAAGACACTGGAAACATAGAGACTGCTTGGAAAGATGGTTTAATGGTGGACAGGATCACATGGCTTGAGTTCCTGAACAGAAAAGGGCAGATACAGCGAGTTTTTCGGGTTTTTATGCTCTCTCTGGCTCTGCATTTCTTGGGGCCCTGAAAGAGTATTCTGATTGGTTGTCAGACTCCCAGGGGGTGGGGGTCTTGCTAGCTGATGGTCACATGTGCTTCCCAGGTCACATGTGGTGAGTTTCTGTTGCTATTGTGTAGAGGGCTAATCCTATCTTTGTTGGATCTTTGGCAATTCCTACTTTGGCTCTGCCTGAAGGAGGTAGATCTTTGTTGTGTAGAATAGACTGGCCCAGGCCTTAATGGCCCATTGACAAAGGGCGGGGGCAGGAAGATGGGAGCTGCTTCAAAACATGCTTCTCCATTTCTCATCCAGGGAAATATAATATTCTGCCTTTTTCATATTTCCTAAAATATTTCACTCTTCCAGGAAAGGGGTGGGTGCTAACTTCCTACAATGTCTTAACCTCCAGTCCCCTAATTGTCTTTGTTGCTCTTCTCTGCACTCTTTTTAGAGTCTTGACATATTTTTTGTGTCATGATGACCAGAATTGGATGCAGTATTCCAAATATGCTCTTACCAAGACATTATAAAGCAGTATTAAGACTTCCCGTGATTGTGATGCTATCCCTTTGTTGATGCAGCCTAGAAGCGTGTAAGTACTTTTGGTAGCTGCAGTCCACTGTTGGCTCCTATTTAAGTGATGGTCCACTAGGACTTTCAGATCCATCTCACAATTCAGTTACTGTATTAACTGTATGGGCTGTAACTGTAATTACTGTAAGTTCGAATGTCACCAGGCTCAAGGTTGACTCAGCCTTCCATCCTTTCTAAGGTAGGTAAATTGAGGACCCAGTTTGTGGGGGCAATAAGCTGACTTTGTATAAATATACAAAAGTATGAAGGCTATTGCTTAACGCATTGTAAGCTGCCCTGAGTCTCCGGAGAAGGGCGGCATATAAATCAAATTAAAAATAAAAATAAAAAAATAAAATAAGTACCCTTTGAATGTTGGCATCCAATCAAACCAGGCCAAATCTTTACTACGGTCATAAACCAGCCTAGGAACATTGGCTTAATTTTACTCATAATATGGTTGATGTGATGGATGCAAGTACCGGTAGTTACAAAATGCGGACTTAGAAGAAGACAAAACAACCCCCCTCAACCTCTTCCTCCACAATGCTTTATATCCTCCCAAAGGGAGCTTTGCAGGAATCTGAAAGTATCATTGCAAATAAATATGCTGGGCGCTTGCATTTTTCCTTGTAATGTTCCAGCTTCTAGATTCCTCCTTTTTTATTATACTATAAAAATAGCTTTTTCAAGGATGAGTTAAGAATGGGAGTTTGTGGGCACCAAGGGAAGCAGAAAGGGTACATTGTTCCCACGACTGCTTTGTTGCCTATGTTTGCTAGAGAACAATTTCCACTCTTCTTCAGCAATTCTAACTCTGAAGTCTTTACCCCTTTTTTTTGTTGACCTCTTGTTCTTCCTCCTCTTCCTCTTCCTCCTCCAAGTGCTGCTTATGGTTCCACCTCTGAGAATGATATCACTGAATCTCCTGATTCTTCACTGATTATTTTTTTTCTTTCTTTCTTTCTTTCTTTCTTTCTTTCTTTCTTTCTTTCTTTCTTTCTTTCTTTCTTTCTTTCTTTCTTTCTTTCTGTCAGGGTTCCAAATAATACCTCCAACGAAAGACCCTCCCTCCCTCCCTTTCCTTCCTTCCTTCCTTCCTCTCTCTCTCTCTCTCCCTTCCTTCCTTCCTTCCTTCCTTCCTTCCTTCTTTCCTTCCTTCCTTCTTCCTTCCTTCCTCTCTCTCCTTCTTCCTTCCTTCCTTCCTTCCTTCCTTCCAGACTACCTTCCTTCCCCTTCTCTCTCTCGCTCTTTCTTTCCTTCCTCTCTTTTCTCTCTCTCTCTCTCTTTCTTCCTTGTTTCCTCCATCCCGCCTTCTCTCCTTCCATTTCTTTCTTTCTTTCTTTCAAGGTTCCAAGTAACACCCTCAATGAAAGACCCCCCTTCCCTTCCTCCCTCCTTCCCTCTCTTTCTCTCTCTCTCTCTTTCTTGCTTTCTTCCTCCCTCCCTTTCTTTTCTTCCTTCCTTCCTTATTACTTCCTTCCTTCCCTCCTCTTCTGTCTCTCTTTCTTTCTTTTCTTCCTTCCTTCCTTCCTTCCTTCCTTCCTCTCTTTTCCTTTCTCTCTCTCCCTTTCTTTCTTTCTTCCTTCTTTCCTCCCTCTCCCTTCTTTCTTTCTAAGTTCCTTCCTTCCTTCATTCCTCCCTCCCTCCCTCCCTCTTTCTTTCTTTCTTTCTTTCTTTCTTTCTTTCTTTCTTTCTTTCTTTCTTTCTTTCTTTTTTCAGGCACATTTATTTACACCATATCCAGACATACATCACCATTTTACTTTTCATTTTTCAAGGGTGCTGATGGTGACTGCAGTTATAACAATTACAAGTGGAACAAGAAGAGAGATTAGTTTTGTGTTTATTTCCTTGGGTGGCTTCCACTGACTACAAAGAGGCATGACATTTTTCATTGAAATATTTCATGTGTTACTCTGGCATTTGTGTGACATGGGATAGAAATTTATTTTTTTCCACCTTTTTCAAAAGTGATTTCCTATATTATGAAAGAAAGAGAGAGGGGGGAAGAGGGGGAGAGGGAGGGAGAGAGAGAGGAAGAGGGAGAGGGAGATGGTGGAGGGAGGGAGGGAGGGAAGGGAGGGAGGGAAGGGAGGGAGGGAAGGAAGGACGGATGGAAGAAAGGAAGGAGAGAGAGTGGAAGGGGCAGAGAGAGAGAGAAAAGGAGAGAGAGAACAAAAAAAGGAAGGAAGAAAGGAAGGAAGGAAGGAAGGAAGGAAGGAAGGAAGGAAAGAAAGAAAGAAAGAAAGAAAGAAAGAAAGAAAGAAAGAAAGAAAGAAAGAAAGAAAGAAAGAAAGAAAATCATGAAATTAGATTAACCTCATATTACCCGTCCAAATCTTGGATCACATAATAAATATTTCCAAGGTGAAATCCAAGTGGAATCTTCAAAGAAAGAAAGGAAGGAAGGAAGGGAGAAAGAGGAGGAGGAAGGGAAGGAAGGAAGGAAGGAGAAAGAGGAAGGGACAGAGGGACGGAAATTGACAGAGACAGAGAGAAAGAGAAAAGAAAGAAAGAAAGAAAGAAAAGAAAGAAAGAAAGAAAGAAAGAAAGAAAGAAAGAAAGAAAGAAAGAAAGAAAGAAAGAAAAAGTCACTTGCAGTCTCACCAGTTCTCTAATGATTATTTTATTCCTAAAAGGGAAAAAGAAGGCACCACCGTTAACATTGTGTATGACTATTCGGCATCCCACCCTCATTCTTTTCTCCCCTTCCTTCTTTTTACCCTGAGCAGATTTCATTTTACTTTCCATGAATAAATATTCCTTTCTATGCTAATTGGTTTTTAATTATTCTGGTCTTCGCTTTGTTTTTCATTCACATGTTAGGCTTTTGTTCTTGGTCTCTGAGTTTCTGACTTCCGTCTGTGTTCAGGGCTTACGAACAGACAGCGCTCCTTTAAAACATCGGACGATAATTCCAGTGTGTGGATTGTTTTGTCTTAAAAATATCAACTGAATGAACAGGTTTTCTTTCTTTCTTTCTTTCTTTTTAAAGGAGGGCTTTTACCTATTCTCTCTCTCTCTCTCTCTCTCTCTCTCTCTCCCCCACTCTTTTAAATTTAATTCATTCCAGGATTAAACAGAGAGAGAAAGAGAGAGACGCATGCACACATACAGACTCACTAAGCAGCAAAAATTCTCAATTAAAAAAAGACTATTGGGTTAAATGTGTTTCATTTGGCTCCTTCTCTGATAACCTAGCAACATGAAAGTGTGCAGCCAGACAGCTGTGGACAGGCAGATTTGCAGAAAACAAAGGGCAAGCTTTGGCAAAAAGTTGTGTTTCGGTTTGCCAAAATTGTCAAAAAAAAGAAAAAAAAGGAAAAAAAGAAGCAGCACAAGGCCCTTCAAAAAGTCTTTACACTTAGCTTGCCGTTCAGAGCCAGCTTTACACGAAGCAACCTGCATGTATAATTTCGCTGCAGCTGGCAGCGAAAATAAAAGAAAAAGAAAAAGAAAAGAAAATTCACTCTGGAGAAGATCTTCGTCTCAGTTCACTGAAGGCAGAAGCTGTAAAAAACAAAACAAATTGCCAGCGTTTGGTATATGAAAGATTTTTTTTTTTAAAAAAAAGGGTACGGAATGTTATTCCAGGAAGAGACTCTGAAGATGTCACCATTAAGGAAAGGAGAACGTCTGAACGGGAAGTTCGATCCACCCATCTCCAGTGTACAACACAGTCAGTGGTGGAATTCACATTTTTTATACTAGAGGTTCTGTGGGTGTGGCTTGGTGGGCGTGGTCAGGGGGTGTGACAGGCAGCAAACACCAGGGGGTGTGGCAGACAGCCTTCTGCACTCCCCCCCGGGAGCAAAAACAGGCCATGGGGGGAATGTACCACCCCCCTGCACTCCGTTTTGGGCCTAGGAGGCCTCCCTGAAGCCTCCTTTGCATTCAATTTTGGTCGCCATGATGTAAACAAGATGTTGAGACTCTAGAAAGAGTGCAGAGAAGAGCAACCAAGATGATTAGGGGACTGGGGGCTAAAACGTATGAAGAACGGTTGCAGGAACTGGGTATGTCTAGTTTGATGAAGAGAAGGACTAGGGGAGACATGATAGCAGTCTTCCAATATCTCAGGGGCTGCCCCAAAGACGAGGGAGTCAACCTCTTCTCCAAAGCACCTGAGGGCAGGACAAGAAGCAATGGGTGGAAACTCATCAAGGAGAGAAGCAATTTAGAACTAAGGAGAAATTTCCTGACAGTTAGAACAATTCATCAGTGGAACTTCCCTCCAGAAGTTGTGAATGCTCCAACACTGGAAATTTTTAAGAAGATGTTGGATAACCATTTGTCTGAAGTGGGGTAGGGTTTCCTGCCTAAGTAGGGGGTTGGACTAGAAGACCCCCAAGGTCCCATCCAACTCTGTTATCCTATTCTAAAATGGGGTGCACGGGGACTCCTTGAAGGGACGGGGCAGGAAGGGGTGAGGCCAGTCAGCAATTTAACTACTGGTTTGCCTGAACCGTCCTGAACCAGCTGAATCCCACCACTGAACATAGTCCTTCCAGAAGTTCCAAGTTGGTTCCCACACCCATTTGCACAATTCAGGTGACCCATGATGGCACAGATAAACCTCCAAGTGGTCTCAATGACTCTCAGAGGGAGTACTAGTGCCTGCCTCCCACCGCCCTGTGCACTCACATAGGACTGCCCTCCTCCGGGTGCCATCGGCCAGACAATGTCGGCTGGTGGCGCCCAGGATGACAGCGTTCTCTGTGGGCACCCTCTGGAATGGGTTACCCATGGGGCTCCGGACGGCCCCTGACCTCCGCTCTTTCCGCCGTGACCTGAAGACATGGCTTTTCCAACAAATTTGCTGATCTGATGGGTGATTTTTAATTGGGAGATTTTAATTGATTATTTTAGTAGCTATTTTTATTGTTTTCATCGTTTTAATTTCTGTGAGCTGCCCCGAGTCCTTTGGGAGAAGGAAACAGGCTCCAGCTGTTCTTCTGACCCACTGATATCTGACTCCGAAGGCAGCTGATAACTGTTGGATGGCCCTGGCCCCATCTCTGCCTCCGGTGTAGAGCCCTCATCAGAGCCTTCCCCAGACTCCAAGAATGGCCCATGTTCCTCCCCAACCTCCTCATTGTCTGAGTCTACCACCAGCTCCACTGGCTGCTGGCAGGCCACAACAAATGTAGTGGCACAGATGTGGGTGCATCCATGAAAAAAAAGGGGGAGGGGGGTGAGAACACAACCCCAAAGAAAATAAATTGCCAATAACAATTTTCTAAGTCTCCACCTGACAGAAAGAGAAAAATTAAAGCAAGGGTAATGTTCGTCCACCTTAATTCATCATCTTCATCATCTAATCCCTACTGGGAGGAATGAAGGATGTTTCGCCTCCTGTCTCCAATTTCCCATTGCCTGGTAACTACCAGGAATTATTTCCTGACTGATCAGAAAGGTGTCGGCTTATACATTAATGTAGAAGCCCTGGATGTGTTTTGACAATAAGTCAATGATTCTTTTTGACACGACTTTCATAGGTTCCAAAGAGGTGATGGTGGGATGATACTTTTTAATGGGATAGAGATATAAATGACCCGGATTTTATGACAAAGGTCAGGGATATTGATGATTAGTGGAAGGGAGATAATTTGGCTGATGTAGTAGGAGGGAACCTGCAGGATTTATGAATGATCCTTGTTTATCTCTTTCTTTTCTCTCCTCTCCCCACCCTTTCCCCCCTCTCCACTTCCTTCGGCTAAAGGCTGGAGTCAGACAGTTCTTCCTTTCCCTGATGAGGGTTGATATTTGCAGTCTAACCAACCTCAGAAATCATGTTACACAGGGGTGGGCTTCAAAAGGTTTAGCAAGGGGTTCTCTGCCCGGTTGCTGGGTAGGCATGGCCATGGTGGACATGGCTTAGTCAGCCTCCTACACATGGTGGAGGGGGCATTTTGGCCCTCCCCGGGCTCCGGAGGCTTTCCTTGAGCCTCCGGGAGGGCAAAAACAGCCTCCTCAGGCTCCGGAGGTCCTCTGGAGGCCAGAAACGGGCCCGTTTCCACCTTTCCTGAATTTCCAGCAGACCTATTTTTCACCCTCCCCAAGCCTCTGTGTGCTCCCTGCCTGAATCCAAAACGGGCCGCATGGGGACTCCCGGGAAGGGAGGGGAGGGGTGGGCGGGGCCAGCCAGGAGTGGGATTTGGGCGCTCTCCAGGGGTGAAATGTAAAATTTGTTACTACCGGTTCTGTGGGCGTGGCTTGGTGGGGGGGGTAATATGACTGGGTGGGCGTGGCCAACTTTTTTTTTTTTTAACTTTTCAAAGCATTTTTTCTGCAAATGCAAAAAAAATGCTTTGAAAAACCTCTGCCTCTTAGATAGTTAAAAGAACTTGATTGTATTGAAATGTTTGGTTAGGATGATATTAGTTAATATTATTTGGAGAGTGAGTTTAACTCTCGGTTAGTCAGGCTTGTTGTTTCGTTTTAGTCTTGTGTTTATGTGTTCCTACATTTCACTTCATATATTGTTTTCCAATCATTATTGTGTGCTAATTTTACTATAAATATTTAATAAAGATATTTTAAAAAAGAAAAAGAAAAGAAAAACCTCTGCCGATCAGGAACACGGCTGGGATCGTCAGAGCCTTTTCAAAGCATTTTTTTAACCACCTCTTCCGCTGAAGAGGTTGTAGAAAAAGATGCTTTAATAGTGTCTCTGATGATCTCAGCTGAGTTGCCTGATCATTTTAAAAAATGCTTTGAAAAGTCTCTGAGATCCCAGCTGAGCCACACGATCATCAGAGGCTTTTTTTTTTACTTTTAAAAGCATTTTTTCAGTGGAAGAAGTTCTAGAAAAAATGCTTTTAAAAGTTAAAAAAAAAAAGCCTCTGATGATTGTGTGGCTCAGCTGGGTATGGTGGGGGGGGGCAGGGATTTTTGCTACCAGTTCTCCGAACCACCCGTCACCATCGCTACCGGATCGGATGATCCGGTCCGAACTGGGAGCATTTCACCCCTGGGGCTCTCGGAACTGCATAGAATCTTAGCTAGAAGTTATCCTGCAAACCCCCAGCAGCCCCACCCCTGATGTTATAATAGACCTACAGACCTGATATAAACTAGAGCAGAGGTGTCAAACTCAAGGCCCGTGGGCCAGATCCGTGGGCATGTGGGGTGCTCAGATCTGGCCCGTGGGGCTGCCCTGGAAACTACGAAGGACTGGCCCGCGGTGTCTCTGCCAGCGAAAACGGAGCTCAGGAAGGCCGCATGCTCTGTTTTTGCTGGGTTGCAGGAGGCCGTCACAGCCGAAAACAGAACTCAGGAGACCGTTTTTGCTGGCAGAACACTCGGGCCTCCACAGGCACCCCCACTGTACCAACAAGGAGCCTTGGTGGTACAGGGGTTTAAGGCACCCTGTTATTAAGCTGGTTATTAAGACCAGCTGCCTGCAATTACTGCAGGGTTCGAATCTCGCCAAGGCTCAAGGTTGACTCAGCCTTCCATCCTTTCTAAGGTAGGTGAAATGAGGACCCAGTTTGTGGGGGCAATAAGCTGACTTTGTATAAAATATACAAAAGGATGAAGGCTATTGCTGAGCACATTGTAAGCCGCCCTGAGTCTTCGGAGAAGGGCGGCATATAAATCAAATTAAAAAAAAAAAAATATGAGTGACACCAAGCTGGCCACATCCATCCCGGCCGTACCCAACACAACCCTGATGTGGCCCTCAGTGAAATTGTGTTTGATACCCCTGCTCTAGACAGAGTGCAGAGAAGAGCAACAAAGATGACGAGGGGACTGGAGGCTAAGCCATACAATGAGTGGTTGAGGGAACTAACAATAGCAATAGCATTTAGACTCCAGCCCTTTCCTGGACCGACAATCTCTAGTGCGGCCGCGCGGGTGATTATGGGAGCAACATGGCGCTCCTGTGTGACACCTCTCCTGTGCGAGCTGCACTGGCTCCCGGTGGTCTTCCGTGTGCGCTTCAAGGTTTTGGTTACCACCTTTAGAGCGCTCCATGGCTTAGGACCTGGTTATTTATGGGACCGCCTACTACCACAAACAGCCTCCCACCGGCTGGTATGCTCTCATAGAGAGGGGCTCCTCCGGGTGCCGTCAGCCAAGCAGTGTCGACTGGCGGCCCCCAGGGGGAGGGCCTTCTCTGTGGGGGCACCCATTATCTGGAACGAACTCCCCCCAGAGATACAGAGGATCCCGGATCTGCGCACCTTCCGCCATGCTCTTAAGACCCTCTTATTCCAGCAAGCCGGCCTGGCCTAATTTTCTCCCCTTTCTTTTAAATTTTTTAAACTGAAATTTTAATTTGTTTTAAATTATTGGGATTTTAATGGTCGTGGGCTAAATTATTTAATTTGGTTTTAAATTGTTTCTAACTTTTGTATTTCTGTATTTTATCCTGTGCCTGTTCACCACCCTGAGTCCTTCGGGAGTAGGGCGGTATACAAATTTAATAAAACAAAACAAACAAAAGAAACTCACGGTCACTCATGCCCTAGTCACTTCCCGTCTTGACTATTGCAACACGCTCTACATGGAGCTGCCCTTGAAGAGCATCGGGAAGCTCCAGTTGATGCAAAATGCAGTGGCCCACATGGTTTTATGTACATGTATCACCTCTCCTGTGGGAGCTGCATTGGCTTCTGATTTGCTTGCGGGTGCATCTCAGTTTTTTTAAAAAAATATCCTCTGTTAATTTTCTACAGAGATTGCATGACTTATCAGGAGAAGCCACCTGAGAAAGGTGAAAGTTGCTATGTAGGTGCCAAGACGATGAACGGGAGGGCCTTCACAACTTGTCTTTGCTGCTTTGTCACAAAATCAGTACGCACCCTGCAAGAATCGCACCCAAGTTCTTTCTTCTTGGAAAAGAAAATTTCAGAAAAGCGATTGCTCTTTCATCAAGTGAAACGAGAGGTGGTTAATTTGTTTGCTTATTTCTCGAAGATGCGTTAGCTTTGCCGCGCTGTCAGCCCCAAATGCATTCCTCTTCCTTTTTAAACAAACCCAACTTTAAAAACAAAACTGGTGCGCCATCCATCTGATAACGTAATGGATGAGTTGAATAATGTATCGCTGGAGGGTTTCCGACCACATCGTCTTCTACACAACCGTCTCTTGTAATGTTTACTTAAACATCGGCTCTCGACAAAACACTTAGAATTACTTAGCATCGAGTCCCTGAACGGTTCGAATTAGAAAACCTGGACTGTTTAATTTTATTGTGCTAAAGTTAGTAAGCAAAATCAGGAGGAGGAGCCATGAAGCAAATTGGGGGAAATAAGAATTCTCATTCCTCTTCTTCCATCCCCAATTAGTGGTTGTTGTTTTTTTTAAATCTTGATTTATTTTTTTTTAAATTTGATTTATATGCCGCCCTTCTCCGGAGACTCAGGGCGGCTTACAATGCGTTAAGCAATAGCCTTCATTCTTTTGTATATTTTATACAAAGTCAGCTTATTGCCCCCACAAACTGGGTCCTTATTTCACCTACCTTAGAAAGGATGGAAGGCTGAGTCAACCTTGAGCCTTGGAGAGATTCGAACCAGCAGAAATTGCAGGCAGCTGGTCTTAATAACAGGGTGCATTAAACCACTGTATTACCAAGGCTCTTTTTAAGACATTCAATCCAATTGAGTAACAACCGGGCCTGGTGGCTCAGCAGACTAATGCATTGTAATTAACATCCAGCTGTTTGCAATTACTGTAAGTTCGAATCTCACCAGGCTCAAGGTTGACTCAGCCTTCCATCCTTTCTAAGGTAGGTAAAATGAGGACCCAGATTGTGGGGGCAATAAGCTGACTTTGTATAAATATACAAAAAGGATGAAGGCTATTGCTTAACGCATTGTAAGCCGCCCTGAGTCTTCGGAGAAGGGCGGCATATAAATCAAATTTTTAAAAAAAACTTTTGGAAAAAAAAAACATGATTTCCATATATTAACAAGGCTCATATCTTTTGAAAAGCATCCAGAAAACTAAGAGCTAGTTTGGTGTAGTGGTTAAGGGTGACTGGGAGTTCTAGTGCTGCCTAGGAGGCTCCCTAGGTGGCTCAGTGGCTAAGATGCTGAGCTTGTCAATCAGAAAGGTCGGTGGTTCGAATCCCTAGTATAGGTCTCCTGCATGAGCAGGGGGTTGGACTAGATGACCTCCAAGGTCCCTTCCAACTCTGTTACTGTTGCTTCAGCATAAAAGTCAGCTGGGTGGCTTTGGTCTTAACACCTAGAGTTGGTGAGTTCTAGTCCTGCCTTGGTGACTTTGAGTCAATCACCAGGAGCCTGTGAGTTCTAGTCCCTCCTTAGGCATGAAAGCTGGCTGGGTGACTTTGGGTCAATCAATAGGAGCCTGTAAGTTCTAGCCCTGTCTAAGGCAGAAAGCCAGCTGAATCATCTTGGGCCAGTCACTTTCTCTCAGCCCCAGGAAGACGGCAATGGCAAAACCACTTCTGAAAAGCCTTACCAAGAAAACTGGAGGAATTTGTCCAGGTTGTCTCTGAGAGTATCAGACACAATTAAACACACACACAAAAAAACCAAAAACAAAACAAGAAAACATAATTCTGGAAGCAATGAATTCACACACACACTGTCAGCATTCTGATGCTGCCATAAAAAGGAGGAGACAAGGCTTGACTTTTCACCTACTTATTTTCTCTGTAGATAATATCCCCTAGGAGATGGGATGGGAGGGGGGGGGACATTCCTGTGGGTTGAGATCAGAAGCTGGGGAGACTGACTTGGAAGATGGCCAATGAGAAGAGGAGAATTGGGGAACGGAAAGGGAAGGGTTTGGGGGTCAGAGGGTTAGTATCAGCTACCCTCCAAAAAAAATGTGCTTCTTTGATTTGTTTTTTTCCAGGCCTTACCATTAAGTAAGCTCCCTTGTGGGACTTATTGTCAATATGCAATGATGCAAAAACAATGGAGATTCCCCCCACCCCCACCCCCCAGTTGCACAGGCAGGAACCCAAACATTAATGGTGTTGAAATCTCTCCTCACTCCATTGAAGTCGGCAGCTAGGTCAAGCAGGCAATCTGATCAGCTGAGAGATTTAAATAAATACTCTCTGTAGATTCCCTGTTTCTCCCTCCTGACCCAGGGATGCTGCCAAGCATGTGAGCGCATTCCCATTTTAAATGCGGTTACAAAGCCTTAGGCCATCAAAGGTCATCAAGATTGAATATTTATGGCAAGTAATAAGATTTTGCTCATGACACAAGAGTAGAAATTCCTTCTTACCATAAAAGCAAGCTGGGCAGGTAAAATTCTATATTTGGGGGGGGGGAGGAGGAGGAAGAAGAAGAAAGAAGAAGAAGAAGGGGGAGGAGGTGGAAGAGGAAGAAGAAGAGGAAGAAGAAAGAAGGAGGAGGAGGAGAGGAGGAGGAAGAGGAAGAAGGAGGAGGAGGAGAAGGAGGAGGAGAAGGAGAAGGAGAAGGAGAAGGAGAGGAGGAGGGGGGGAGGAGGAGGGCAGGAGGAGGGCAGGAGGAGGAGGAGAAGGAGGAGGAGGAAGAAGAAGAAGAAGAAGAAGAAGAAGAAGAAGAAGAAGAAGAAGAAGAAGAAGAAGAAGAAGAAGAAGAAGAAGAAGAAGAAGAAGAAGAAGAAGAAGAAGAAGAAGAAGAAGGGGGGAGGTGGAAGAGGAAGAGGAAGAAGAAAGAAGAAGAAGGGGAGGTGGAAGAGGAAGAGGAAGAGGAAGAAGAAAGAAGGAGGAGGAGGAGAAGGAGAAAGAGAAGGAGAAGGAGAGGAGGAGGGGGAGGGGGAGGAGGGGGCAGGAGGAGGAGGAAGAAGAGGAAGAGGAGGAGGGCAGGAGGAGGGAAGAAGAAGAAGAAGAAGAAGAAGAAGAAGAAGAAGAAGAAGAAGAAGAAGAAGAAGAAGAAGAAGAAGAAGAGGAAGAGGAAGAGGAAGAAGAAGAAGAAGAAGAAGAAGAAGAAGAAGAAGAAGAAGAAGAAGAAGAAGAAGAAGAAGAAGAAGAAGAAGAAGAAGAAGAAGAAGAAGAAGAAGAAGAAGAAGAAGAAGAAGAAGAATTGAAAATAGAATTCTAACTGGAATTTGAATGTTCTTTTTCATCCCTGATATAAGGATTGTTCTGGTGAAGAGATGGAGAAAGCAATAGACAATAAAGCAGGATAAAATGTCCTTTGAAACATTTGAAATGTTCTACCAAATCTGCGGACATATGTATCAAGTGGACATGTTCTCTAGGGAGAGGAGAACTCCAACAGTTGTCCATGCCAGGAACGCCAACCATTCCCTGAACTGATGCTGTCCCTTATGACGTCCGTAATTGAAGGACGAGAATCCAGTAAGGTTTGTAGAGTACTGGAGAGAAAGCCTTATGACCCATCCTCCCCAGAAGAAAGACAATTGATCGACTTCCTTTGTCCACCTGCTCACCCAAAAAAAATGAAAGAAAGCCACCTTCCATCTAGGAGTATTTCCATGCAATTCTCATCTGTCAAAGTAGGTTTTAAATCAGGGGTGTCAAACACAAGGCCTACGGGCTGGATCCAGCTTGCGACCTGATCGGATTCGGCCCTTGGGGCTGTCCTGGAAAATATAAGTGGCCGGCCCACGTCGCTTTGGCCCAGTCTTCCCAATGCAGATTCGGCCCAGTCTACCCAGAGTCAAAAGAGGAAACATGCCAGCACATTGGGGAGTGGTGTCAAGGTGACCATGCCCACCCAATTGACCACACCCACTCAGCCAGCCACGCCCAGTGAGTGGAGTCAAGCTGGCTACGCCCACCCAGTTAACTCTGTTAATCTCATCCAGTGATGGTTAACCTTTTTGTCGTTACTTTCTGAAAGCACGCATGTGCCGGTACCCATAATGCAATACACATGCAACACCCCCTCTTCCCCCCATGTGTGACCCCCCATGCTACTCCTGCCCCCCCCACACACATGTGTATGCGATCCCCCGTGCCCCGTTTTGGGCCTAGCAGGCCTTCCTGCAGTCTCCTGGGACCAAAAATGGGCCGTGGGGGGCGCTGCACACCCCGTGCCCCATTTTATTTATTTATTGGTTCAATTTATATGCTGCCCTTCTCCGGAGGCTCAGGTCGGCTTACAATGTGTTAAGCAATAGCCTTCATACTTTTGTATATACCTGCTTAGTAGGGCTTTCGGGCCCACCTAAGCGGTGTTCTTTTTTATACAAAGTCAGCTTATTGCCCCCACAATCAGGGTCCTCATTTTACCTACCTTGGAAGGATGGAAGGCTGAGTCAACCTTGAGCCTGGTGAGATTTGATCTCGCAGTAATTGCAGGCAGCTGGCACCTAAGTGCTACTTAACAGTGCTTTAGTCTGCTGCACCACCAAGGCTCCTTGGTGGTGCAGCGGCATTTTGGGCCTAGCAGGCCTCCCTGCAGCCTCCTGGAACCAAAAATGGGTCGTGGGGAGGCGTGCTGCACCCCCCGTGCTCCCCCACCCTTTGCACATGCACGCATGACCTCCCCCCCCCACGCATGTGCACGCTTCTCCTGCATGCGTCCTTCCCCCAGCACCTGCATGGCAGACACCCAAAAATCAGCTGGCCGGCGGGAGGCATACGCGCATGCGTGGTGGAGCTGAGCTGAGACAACGGCTCGCGTGCCCACAGAGAGGGCTCTGTCTGCCACCTGTGGCACACGTGCCATACGTTCGCCATCACGGATCTAATCTAATCTCTTCTTTGAGGAACAGTCACAGAGAAGAGAAGGTTGACCTATCCTCCAAAGTCCCAGAAGGCAGGACAAGAAGCAACGGGTGGGAAGATCATTAAAAAGAGATCCAATCTAGGAATTTCCTGACAGTGAGAACAATTCATCTGTGGAACGACATGTCTTCAGATGTTGTGGGTGCTCCATCACTGGAAGCGTTTCAGAAGTGATTGGGCAACCTTTTGTCCAGAGTGGTATAAGATCTCCTGCTTTAGCAAGATCTTGGACTAGAAGACCCCTGAGATCCCTTCCCATTCTGTAATTCTGTAATATCAGTTTTGAATAACAAAGCTGAAGATTGAACTCCTCCATTTCCGCCTGTTGTAAGTCTCCGCTCTAAAAGCTGAAGTTGCTCTTTAAATATTTTACAGTGCAGCCGAGAGCTTGTTTACTCGAAAGAAGATGGATAAGTGAGCGTTTAAAGTGCCGATTAACTGGCTCTATTTGGTTTTAATGTTCTCGTGAAAGACCTTAGAACCAAAAGAATGTTCTAGAAACATTAGTTGAACTAAATAATTACGGATAAACTAAACTTAGTGGTGGTTAATTGAATTTCAATTTGCATAACTTCCCTTTCCTTTGCCATTCCATTCCGGATGGTTCCGGATTGAGAAATTTAAGAGGATCAAGACGGGGAACCTCAGCCTTTACTCTCAGAGTATCAGCACTAGGGTTGGTCTACTCCACAACTGAATCCTGCGTCCCTGTCTACTTAATAGCTGCCACACCAGCAAGATCGACGCTAGACTAAATGATACAGTGAAGATCATATGTGGTGGCATAAAATCTACTCCTACTTGCTGGCTCCCCGTCTTGAGCCACATTGCACCACCAGCCCTATGAAGGCAAGGTGCATGCACGAGCAAAGCTATCCCGTTCTCTACAATCGCTATGGTTTTTGATGCAGCGTGCATGAGCGCAAGGCGCGCTCTCACATTTTCGATTCTGGGCAAACTGGTTGTTAAATTATGTGTAGCCCACCTCTGGACATGGGGATGCTTGCAATGGTCATAAGTGTGAAAAGGAGTCACAAATCACTAATGTCAGTGTTCCAAGTAATACTCCCATAGAAAGCAGAACTCCAAGGCAGGAAGTTTCCTCAAAGAGAAGTTTTACTGGAGATATCATATTGGCACAACTGGTGAGAACTGAAAGTTCCCATGGTTTTCACCTAATTAAAAAAAATGAATGTTCTCCCTTCCCCCCCTCCAAAAAAAAATCCAGTCACATTGTCCAATGGAGATGCTGGCCGGTTGCCTGGTTACTCCACTCCTCCTCTCTCCAGCCACAATGTCCTTGGTTCCCACAGGAAACTATTTTGTTTTGACTACAAAACCCCAGCTATCTAGGTTCCCTCCCACCTCCCTGTCCCTTCTTCTGCATTGTGGCAACACTGAAGCTTCCAAGATGGCCTCAGCCAGGTTTCGCTTCAGAGTTGACAACTATTTTCAGTGCTGTTGTAACTTTGAACAGTCACTAAAGAGCCTTGGTAGTACACTGGTTTAAGGCACCCTGTTATTAAGCTGGTTATTAAGACCAGCTGCCTGCAATTACTGCAGGGTTCGAATCTCGCCAAGGCTCAAGGTTGACTCAGCCTTCCATCCTTTCTAAGGTAGGTGAAATGAGGACCCAGTTTGTGGGGGCAATAAGCTGACTTTGTATAAATATACAAAAGGATGAAGGCTATTGCTGAGCGCATTGTAAGCCGCCCTGAGTCTCCGGAGAAGGGCGGCATATAAATCAAATCAAATTAAAAAAAAAAAAATGAACTGTTGCAAGTCGAGAACTATCTGTAACCGTGGTGGGTTTTAAATAATTTCACCACCAGTTCGCCGAAAATATTAGCACGTGGCTTACCTTTGGTGAGCAGAGTGGGCGAGACGTGGAGGCGAGGCATCGAGATTAGCTGAGCCACATGGTGAAAGCAAGATATATAGGGTGGGGTGGGGTGGGGTGGGGTGGGCCAGTGGTGAAATTTGCTGGTTCTCTGAACTACTCAACATTTCTGCTCCCAAACCAATCCGAACCGGCTGAATACCACCTCTGATCTGTAACTATACAAGAGGAAAGCTCCTGAAAGAGCCCAGGTCAGTATTGATTGCGTATGGAATGAGGTAGGAAATATTAACTAGGGTTACGAGTATCTCTCCTTGCACAGTGTCGGTGCAAAGGACAAATTCCAGAAATTCTGAATACATTTTTCTTCCATTACTGCGAGATGCTGCCGGACTACACGAGTCCATTAATGGTGCTTGATCCTGCAATTTGTGGGACGCAGTTCATTTCCTTTACCATGTAGTCAGTGCTTAAAGTACTTAACAGCCAGGAGAATCAAAATTCTCTCTCTCTCTCTGTGCTTTTATTAACTCCTCCAGTGTGCAGGAAGTTGAGGCTTGATAAGGAAGGTCGAGGTAATTGGAATATTCTTCTTGTCACATTTCAAACTGTATAAAAGCAATGCAATTTTCTCTTTAGAGCTTTGTATCTGCAATGAAATAGGGGTTGGGGAGCTCTGCTTGTCCTTGGGGGCTCACAATTCCTAACAATTCTTGTAAGGAATCATGGGGTTGGAGCCACTGGAAAGAATTGGTCAAAGAAGAAAGGAAAGAAAGAAAGAAAGAAAGAAAGAAAGGAAGGAAGGAAGGAAGGAAGGAAGGAAGGAAGGAAGGAAGGAAGGAAAAAAGAAAGAAAGAAAGAGAAAGAAAGAAAGAAGGAAAGAAAGAAAAAAGAAAGAAAGAAAGAAGGAAGGAAGGATGGATGGAAGGATGGAAGGAAGGAAGGAAGGAGATGGGAGAGAGGGAGAGAGGGAGGATGAGAGGAGATGGGAGGAAGGAAGGAAGGAAGGAAGAAAGAAAAAAAGAAGGAAGGAAGGATGGAAGGAAGGAAGGAAGGAACAAACGAAGGAGATGGGAGGGAGGGAGAGAGGGAGGATGAGAGGAGATGGGAGGAAGGAAGGAGATGGGAGGGAGGGAGGGAGGGAGGGAGGGAAAGAAGGTAGGAAGGATGGATGGATGGAAGGATGGAAGGAAGGAAGGAAGGAGATGGGAGAGAGGGAGAGAGGGAGGATGAGAGGAGATGGGAGGAAGGAAGGAAGGAAGGAAGGAAAGAAAGAAAGAAAGAAAGAAAGAAAGAAAGAAAGAAAGAAAAAGAAAGAAAGAAAAGAAGGAAGGAAGGATGGAAGGATGGAAGGAACGAAGGAGATGGGAGGGAGGGAGAGAGGGAGGATGAGAGGAGATGGGAGGAAGGAAGGAGATGGGAGGGAGGGAGGGAGGGAGGGAAGGAAGGAAGAAAGGAAGGAAGGAAGGAAGGAAGGAAGGAAGGAAGGAAGGAAGGAAGGAAGGAAGGAAGGAAGGAGAGGGAGTCAACCTTTTCTCCAAAGCACCTGAATGGAAGGAAAGAAGCAAAGGATGGAAACAAATCAAAGAGAGAAGCAACCTAGAACTAAGGAGAAATTTCCTTAAAGTGAGAACAATTAGCCAGTGGAACAACTTGCCTCCAGAAGTTCTGGGTGCTTCATCACTGGGGGTTTTTAAGAAGAGATTAGATAGCCATTTGTCTGAGATGCTATAGGGTCTTCTGCCTTGAGACCTCCAAGGTCCCTCCCGACTGTTGTTATTTCTATTTATTTTAAGTCTATGAGAGTTATCACCCTTAATCCTTCTCACTAGACTAGACTTACCCAATTCCTGCAACCGTTCTTCATATGTTTTAGCCTTCATTCCCTTCATCACCTTTGCTGCTGCTTCTCTGCCCTCTTTCTAGAGTCTCATCATCTCTTTGATATCAAATGTTTACATCAAAATTGGATGCAATGTTCCAAATGTGGTCTTACAGAGTTGGAGGGGATCCTGAAGGTCCTCTAGTCCAACCCCCTGCTGCGGGGGGATGGATTTGTCCAGAGACTTAGAACTTTGCAAATGGGGGATGTGCATGAGAGCTTTTGAACTCTGTGGATTTAAACTTTTCCATTTGTTTATTTGGGGACAGACTGTGATGAAATGAGTTGCAACCACGATTTCCGTCCTCCAGTGAAGGATAGCCGAGGCACATTTTAAGCAGATAGGCTGCAGAGTTGCAGCACGAAGCGAAGAGATGGTGACAAGGAATAATGACGTGCATTTGTAAATGGATGGATTGTCCGGAGGGGAGAGAAAAGAAAGGTATAAAATCGGGGGATGGGGAACCCCAGTGAGGTAAACAAAGCAGACACAAAACTTCTTACAACTTCTAAAGATGAGGGAATGAGCAACTCTGAGGTGTAGTAAATATTTAATTTAGCGAGATGGGTGGGAAAAAATGTAAATAACAGAATAACAGAACAGAATAACAGAGTTCGAAGGGACCTTCGAGGTCTTCTAGTTCTAGTCCAACAAGAAGGAAAGAGACTCTATACTATCTGGACAAATGGCTCTTCTAAGCTCTTCTAGAAAACCTCCGGTGATGGAAGTACCCACAACTTCTGAAGGGAAGCTGTTCCTCTGTCTGTCTGGCTCTGTCCCTCTGTCTCTGTCTCTCTCTTATTTATTTATTTATTTATTTATTATTCGTATTTCCATGCCGCCCACTCTCCGAGGACTCTGGGCGACTTACAACAAAGACACTATACTAAATAGCATCTTGCCCCCCAACAATCTGGATCCTCATTTTACCCACCTCGGAAGGATGGAAGGCTGAGTCAACCTTGAGCCGGTGAGATTTGATCTGCTGATCTGCTGAACTAGCAGTCAGTTGAAGTAGCTGCAGTACTGCACTCTAACCGCTGCGCCACCTCGGCTCTTGCGCGCACGCTCATTGTTATCATCTATTTTCTGCATTTATGTATCTGTGTATGGCAGATACGATGGCAGAAGGACTCCTGCCTTCAATAGGATATTGGACTAGTCTGTCTGTCTGTCTGTCTGTCTGTCTGTCTGTCTGTCTGTCTCTCTCTCTCTCTCTCTCTCTCTCTCTCTCTCTATCTATCTATCTATCTATCTCTATCTCTCTATCTATCTATCATCTCCATGTCTCCCTCATGTACCTAAGTAAAGAAATGTCACCTGCCTTGAAGAATCTCCTAGTAATTCTGATTATCCTTTACTGCAGCTTTTCTACAATGTAGAAATAAAAAAAACTTCTATATCTATGTGTGTGTGTGTGTGTGTGTGTGTCTGTCTGTCTGTCTGTCTGTCTGTCTATTGTCTGTCTGTCTGTCTGTCTGTCTCTCTCTATATATCTATCATCTATCTCTCTGTCTCTCTCTCTCATCATTATTATCTATCTTCTGTATCTATCTATCCATCCATCCATCCATCCATCCATCCATCTATCATCTATCTTCTGTATCTATCTATCTATCTATCTATCTATCTATCTATCTATCTATCTATCTATCTATCTATCTATCTATCTATCTATCTATCTATCCATCCATCCATCCATCCATCCATCCATCCATCCATCCATCCATCCATCTACTATTGTCTAACATCTATCATCATTATCTAATCTGCCTCTGCCTCTCTTTCATCTTTCATCTTCCATCTGTTATTATCTACCTACCTATGTATCTACCATGTATGTACAGTACGTGTATATGTGTAAGTTCTGATACACAATTGGGTATCTTTATTAAAAAAAAACAATCAAAATAATGATCACCCCACAGACAATTAATTAGGGATAAAGTCACAATGGAATAAAGTTGTTTTCACACTTTATGGAGTGGTTGGCAGGAAAGAGTTGAATGCATCTCCAGGGGAAAGCAGATCCAAATTTTTAAGACCACAACAGTAAAGTCCAGGAAGGCAGCCCACATACAGTATCAGAAACTTTTTCCAGAGTGTGGGCTAGAAGGAAAAATGGATGTTTTTATTTTCCATCAGTTCAAGTTCACACATATTCTTCA
Source organism: Pantherophis guttatus (assembly GCF_059756535.1). NCBI lineage: Eukaryota > Metazoa > Chordata > Lepidosauria > Squamata > Colubridae > Pantherophis > Pantherophis guttatus. Next base: position 6,137,622 of record NC_142064.1, read on the forward strand.
AAACTGAGTAATCTACTTGATTGATTGTTACACACACTCACAGATTTCTCCTTAACTATATTTTCACATGGATTTATATTTATTCCTACATATGTATAGCACTTTTTTATTTATTTATCAAATGTATAGGCTGCCCATCTTACCTAGAGGCAACTTTCTTCAAATATTGGTACATAGTTTGCCTTAAACTCTGTATTCTGTCCGTGGTTATGCAACCAAAAGTGAGTTTCAAATCCCCTTCTATCACAATAAACATATCTCATATGGATATTGGTAGAATTCTTAACCATCCCATATTTAAAGTCTCTGAAAACGAGAGAGAGAGAGTGAGAGGGAGGGAGGGAGAGAGGGAGGGAGAGAGAGAGAGAGAGGGAGAGAGAGTGAGGGAGAGAGGGAGAGAGGGGCAATAATATTCCGAACTGCATTTTAGGAAGTGAAGTGAAATAATCACTGGAGGTTTTTAAGAAGAAACTGGACAGTCACTTGTCTGAGATGGTATAGGTTCTCCTGCTTGAGCTGGACCAAGGTCCCTTCCAGATTCTATTCTATTCTATTCTATTCTATTCTATTCTATTCTATTCTATTCTATTCTATTCCATTCCATTCCATTCCATTCCATTCCATTCCATTCCATTCCATTCCATTCTCCTCTCCTCTTCTGTCCTCTCCTCTCCTCTCCTCTATTCTATTCTATTCTATTCTATTCTATTCTATTCTATTCTATTCTATTCTATTCTATTCTATTCTGTTCTGTTCTGTTCTGTTCTATTCTATTCTATTCTATTCTATTCTATTCTATTCTATTCTATTCTATTCTATTCTATTCTACATATTCTTAATTCTTATTCTATTCTATTCTATTCTATTCTATTCTATTCTATTCTATTCTACATATTCTTAATTCTTATTCTATTCTATTCTATTCTATTCTATTCTACATATTCTTAATTCTTATTCTTATTCTATTCTATTCTATTCCATTCCATTCCATTCCGTTCCGTTCCGTTCCATTCTATTCTATTCTATTCTATTCTATTCTATTCTATTCTATTCTATTCTATTCTATTCTATTCTATTCTATTCCATTCCATTCCATTCCATTCCATTCCATTCTCCTCTCCTCTCCTGTCCTCTATTCTATTCTATTCTATTCTATTCTATTCTATTCTATTCTATTCTATTCTATTCTATTCTATTCTATTCTATTCTATTCTACATATTCTTAATTCTTATTCTATTCTATCCTATCCTATCCTATCCTATCCTATCCTACCCTACCCTACCCTACCCTACCCTACCCTACCCTACCCTACCCTACTCTACTCTATTCTTAATTCCTGTTCTATTTCTATTCTATTATTTCCTTTAAAAAATTACTTGAAAAATTCATTTAAAATTCACTTAATTCATTTAAAAATTCACTTTTAAAAAAATGCACTTAAAAATGCAAACCTGGTAAAATCTTTTGGCAAGGAAATATGATTAATTTCACCTCTGAAGCACATCTTTAGCCCATAGAGCTAATACCTGTCTGAAATATTGGAGGTGTTGGATAAAATAAAGTGAGGAATTAAGCCATTTTGGTTATTTATTCACTGCTGATCTAGCTTAGAGATGAAGTGGGTCAAATGTTACTTTCGCCATGCGGCTGTTTCCCTGGGGCTGTTTTTAATGGTTTGATTTACTAACTTTTGATCTGTCTATTGTTTCCTTTGTTCTAAATCTTTCCTCTACAGTCAGCATATTTGCTAAGTGTCTGGAATACTGGGGAAGAAATATAATGAAAATGCAGGACAAATCATCTACCAAAGCTTTCACTTTTGAAAGTCGTATTTGCTGCTCATTTTTCGAATTGTATTCTGTATGATTCTTGACGAATGTATCTTTTCTTTTATGTACTCCAAGAGCATATGCACCAAGACAAATTCCTTGTGTGTCCAATCATGCTTGGCCAATAAAGAATTCTTTCTTTCTTTCTTTCTTTCTTTCTTTCTTTCTTTCTTTCTTTCTTTCTTTCTTTCTTTCTTTCTTTCTTTCTATCTATCTATCGATCTATCGATCGTCTAGGGAAAAGGAAGAAGTGTTTTGCTTTTTGTGTTTTTGTCAATGTGTGTGTGTGTATAGGTGTTGGTATTAACACTAAGCCTAGCCAAATAAATATTTTATAATCCTTGCCAATTTAATCTCTCTCTCTGTGTGTGTGTCTCTCATTTTCTATTGTCTATCATCTATCTATCTTGATATCATCTATATCTATATATTTCTATCATCTATCATCATCTTGATATCTCCATCTATTTAATCTGTCTGTCTGTCTGTCTGTCTGTCTGTCTGTCTGTCTGTCTGTCTGTCCGTCTGTCTGTCTGTCTATCATCTATATCAGGAATCACCAACCTTTCGGACCCCAGGGTCCACTAAATTCATAATTTTAAATGCCAAGGCTCCTTGGTGCCCCAACAGGAAGCAGTTGCTGGAGCTAAGCAGCCACCATAAGAAAGAGTTGGCAAAACAGCTCAGTTCAAATTGGATCTGACTGAGAAGGAGGCTCAGCAGAAGCACCTCACTGAGGACTAGGAGCATAGGCTTTCCAAGTAGAGGGAAGACCTGCGGGAGTGCAAGGCCAGGTATCGGTGCCTGGAGGCTCAGCGGGCTGAGATGGTCAGCCAGTTCCAGGCCATGATGCAGTCCCACTGGAACAAGGCCCTCCGGCTCTTTGCCACCAGTGGCACTTCCCTCCAGCCTTCGCCCAAAGCCCCACACCAGGAGGCCGAAGCAGACTCAAAGTTGGAATTTCTGCCCTCCTCCGACCCACACAAAAAAGCCGCAAAGAGGGAGACTCTTTGCAGCAACACAACCGTTCATTGCATGAACTGAAGGTCCGTAGTTTGAGGACCCCTGATTTAGTGCAATATAAAAATGCAAATAATTTTTCTGCAGACCACCAAAATTTTCTTGTAGACCATCAGTGGTCCACAGACCACCAGTTGGTGACCGCTGATCTATATGATCTATCTATCATCTATCTATCTATCTATCTATCTATCTATCTATCTATCTATCTATCTATCTATCTATCTATCTATCTATCTATCTATCTATCTATCCATCCATCCATCCATCCATCCATCCATCTATCATCTATCATTATCTATCTCTCTCACTATCTCTCTATCTCTCTATCTCTCTATCCATCCATCCATCCATCTATCATCTATCATTATCTATCTCTCTATCTCTCTATCTCTCTATCTCTTTATCTATCTATCTATCTATCTATCTATCTATCTATCTATCTATCTATCCATCCATCCATCCATCCATCCATCTATCATCTATCATTATCTATCTCTCTCACTATCTCTCTATCTCTCTATCTCTCTATCCATCCATCCATCCATCTATCATCTATCATTATCTATCTCTCTATCTCTCTATCTCTCTATCTCTTTATCTATCTATCTATCTATCTATCTATCTATCTATCTATCTATCGATCTATCTCTAACATCTATCATTATCTATCTCTCTCTCTCTCTCTCTCTCTCTCTATCTATCTATCTATCTATCTATCTATCTATCTATCTATCTATCTCTATCCTGCCAAACTATCAATCATCCCATTTCTGTTATCTTGCCAAAAAAACAAGTGTATAGACCAATCCAACAATTTGCCAGGAATTCACACTGACTTGAAAGGGCACATACATGCACTTGTGTGCACAGACAGACACAGACACAGACATACACACACACACACACACACACACACACAGAGAGAGAGAGAGAGAGAGAGAGAGAGAGAGAGAGAGATCCCCAAATAAAACAGAAGTGTTTTTTTGTCATTTCACCAGCAATTAGTTGCAAAAGGCAGCTTCACTTGGAAAATGTACATCTTGCAATGAGACCTTTCATCTTATTAGATTCCAATATCTTCCTATCCCAGGTTGGACAAAAATGCCATATCCAGTCTAAACATCTGGCGGACTGTGCAGCCCACCATGTATTACATTTATATGCCAAATTCCCATCTGTTCATTACAAAAGGCCACCCTATTTCAATAATATGATAGTTTGCAGGTACATTATGACATCCTAAGTTTTGGGAAGAACTTAATGAATATGAAAGCTGACCAGCTAAAGAACCGGCAACCATGATTTCGTGTTGTTGTGTATACAATATATTGCATTTATATGAAATGAAATCATTGATGTCATGGCCCCATCAGAGCCTGAGTCCATGGAAGGGGACGAGCCAGAGCTGGGGCCGATGGAGGGCGAAGAGGCAGCTCCGGGTCCCTCAGGCTTGGGATGGCTTGCCAGCAGGAAAGAACAGGGCAGGATGAGTGAGAAAGGGGGAAGAGGAAGCAGGCAGTGGAGATGAGGAGCGACGGAGCTCGGGTGACAAGCAAGGATTGCCCCCTCCTGATCCCTGAGCATGGAGAGTGGAATGGAGGTGGGAACAGCACAGGCAGACCTGAAGACTTGGGAGGAGAGTGCCCTCTTCACAAGGCACACCTGGGGACTGAGGCTTAAGGAGATGCTGTGGGGAGGGGCAATTGTCAGGAACAGATGCTGAATTCATGGAGTTTGGTGTGCCGTTGCCAATGTCTGGAGTTCAGTGGACTTCTTGCCTTGTTGGTTTGCTACCTGGACTCATTGCCTTATTCCTTTGCCTCGTGGGATTCCTTGACTTGTTCCCTTGCTGGACATTTTGCCTCAAAGCCATTGTGCTAACAGCAGTTTGCTGGAATACTCACAGCCAGAGGCTGCTGGATGTCAAGGTGTTAATTTAAGAGCTGACCAGCTGTTGCAATGAAGGGAATGAGTTAGCAGTGTCTTTGGCTGTTATCCCTTTAAGAGCCTGTGTAATAAGAGGAGGCTCTGCTAGAGTATTGGTTGGAGTTTCGTTGATTTTCTTCCCTGCTGTAATTGCTGTCTGTTGAGATACTGCTTGTAGCACGTGTATGTATAGTATTCCTATATTCCTATTGTAGATAAAACCCACTATTTGATACAAACCACTGTTGGCTTTGCTTGTTCCTGGGTTGATACACATGATCGACTTGTGCACACTCTGACACTGGAGGTGTGTATGTCTGTGAGCACTTTGCTCTGAGACTTGCCATAAACATGAGAGTGTTGGGGGAAAGTTGGAGCAATAAAGGGGCATTTTGAACTATCAGCTGACTGTGTTGCCTCCATGCCTTGCCCCAAGTCATCACACACCAAGCTAGAAAGTGTGAGACTGCGTGTTCAGCTCCCACCTTAGCCAGGTAGGTGACTTTGGGCCAATAACCAGGAGACTGTGAGTTCTAGTTCTTCCTAAGGTATGAAAGACAGCTGCATGACTTGGACCAACCACCAGGAGATGGTGAGTTCTAGTCCCTTCTTCGGCTGGATGACTTTGGGCTAGTCACTCTCTATCAGGCCAACCCATCTCACAAAGTTTTTGTGGGGAAACTAGGAAGAGGAATATGTCAGGCATGCCTCCTTTCAACACTCAAGAAAGAAAAACCCCGGCTCCATTTTTATAGAGAAAGGTACTTTTACTGAGTGGGAACTGAATGCAACCAAAGTAAAGCAAGGTCTGAAGCAAAGGCGCGTGTCAGCGTTTCGCTGGCATAGAGAGCAGAGAGAGAGAGAGAGAGAGAGAGATAAGCTCTGAACTTCTGCCTGCTAAATCCCTTTGATGTCCGGTTGTCATGGAAATGATGGGGGGGAGACATTCCTGGGAAATGACGAGACAAGGAGTCTGAAGAATGACTTGGAAGATAGCCAATGAGAAGCAGATATTTGGGGATCGGAAAGGGAGGGGTCGGGGGGCAAAAGGTCAGTCTTGTCCGCATCGAGTCATGATCCCGTGGCTGTGCTCAATTAAAGAAAAGATTTCCTTAAAGATTGGCAGTTTGGAAATTCATTTATTTTGAGATAGCATCGAAGTCTGACAGCACGAAAATCACATATAGAAAGCATCCCCCCCCCAACTGTCCAGCATAAATCATCCAATCCACATTTTCTCCAGGGGTCATGTGGGTGCAAATGTCTGGTAGTGTTATCCTCCTGCTATGCCACGACCATTGACCTTGAGACGTTATCAGCTTCAAAGAAAACGCTGCCGCAAAGTTTTCCCTCTTCCTTCTCCTCCAGCTTACTTCCCCCCTCCCCCCATTTCATGGCAGCCGAGCAAGTAAGCAATGAAAGAGCAGAGGCTGACAGAATCTGTGTTGGTTACATTTGCTGCCTTGAGTTATTTGAAAAAAATATTAAAGGCGGGATAGAAATAAATTATTTTTTTAAAAAAAAAAAATGCCATCCAGTGACTTTAGGCGGTTTATCGCCCTTGACAAAGCTTGCTAGCCTGGACAGATTTTTTTTTTTTTTAGAACTTTAATTTTCTTAATATGTTTTGTCTTGATTTGATTTCACTCTTGGTGATATATCTAAGGCAACATCATAGGAAAAGCAGAGAAATGACTTTTGCCGCTAATGCAAAATTGGCCAGGCTCGCTGTCCGTTTCATTTCTCGTTTCCTCTTCCCTTTTATGTTTGCACCAACAGGAAAAAGGGAAGATAACATCTTAATTAAAAAAGATGTAATTTAATTACAATATTTTCGGTTATATCTTACCTCATCCCTAGGGCTGAGGAATGGTAGCTATTGCTTAAAAGGCAACGTCGAATGGGCCATTAGGGTTTTTTTCCCCCTCCCCTTAAAAATCTAATTTAAAACATTTGAAGGCCTCCAAATACTGAAATTCACATAGGACACTTCTTTAAAAATATCTCGGTCTAAGCTTTTCTGGGGAAGATTGAAAGGGAGGGGCAGGAATAAGAGTTGTGCAGTGCTTTGAGTTTAGTTTAAAAAAAGAAATATACTTCAGAGCACATGGGAACTAATCAATGTCTATTGATTTCTTATTAAAGCAGCTACATTCTTGTTTCCAGGATTCAACTGGAACATACAGGTAATCCTTGATTTACAACCATTCATTTAGTGACTGTTCGAAGTTAAAACAACACTGAAAAAAGTGACTTATAACCGGTTTTCATACTTATAACCATTGCAGCATCCCCATGAATCAAAATTTGGATGGTTGGCAACTGTTTTCATATGTATGATGGTTGCATTGTCCCAGGGTAATGGGGTCACCCTGAGAGCCCCCCGCCTGCCAGAAGAATGAAATAATTTGAGGAATATTAAAAAAAGGCAGAATGTTATATTTCCCTAAATGAGAAATGGAGAAACATGTTTTTTTTTTAAAGACAGAAAGCAGACTCAGTCTTTCTTAATAGCCCCAGCAGATATTTTGTGCCCATTAAGAAAGATTGGGCCAGACTATTCAGAATCCAGCCCCAGTTTCCCTGCCCCAAGCAGAAACTGAGGAGGCCAGCTTTTAGAAATGCAGATTTGGTCATCCATCCAGAAAGACTGGGTCAAGACAGAAACTCAGAGAAGCAACATACAAAAGTTGACAAAGTTAGCTCAGGAAAACACCTAGGATTTATATTTCCTCTTTTTGCCTTTAGAGCCAGCTGTGACCCCTACATAACCCCTATATGACCCCATAGGAATCTGACAACAGACAATAGAATACATGTTCTTGCACAGGAACAGGAAGCTCAAGTGCAAAGCTCAAAGAAGGTATAAAAACCGCTCACTCTCAACTCCTTTTTGTCACTGCACCAGGACCACAATCACTATTGATTATTAAATTATTGATTCTGTTTCATCAATAAACCATCTTTCCAATCAGCCTCCATGTTTCCAGTGTCTTTCTCCCAGCTTGGAACTGAACCAGAGGGATATTTCTTCCCATAACCCTTTGCGACCTTCTAAGTAAAGTCAACGGGGAAACCAGATTCACTTAACAACCATGTTATTCATTGATTCATTCATTCATTCATTCATTGATTCATTCATTCATTCATTCAATTTATATGCCACCCCTCTCCGAAGACCCAATGTTAGTAACTGGACAACAAGGATCCCCTTAACAATTGTGGCAAAAAAAGTTGTACAATGGGACAAAATTCACTTAACAAATGTCTTGCTTAGAAATGTTAGGGTCAATTGTATTACAATTGTTAGCAATTGTTTCTGTGCAAAATGCTTAGAGGAGCACTGAAAATGCAAACTTGGTCATTTCCCAATGACTCATGAAAGCATCTTGGTCCTGGGAAGAGACACAGCCTCTTTAACAAATCAAAGGCAGGTGTTTCACATTGCTGTTTGTTCAAAGCAGTTTGTCTCTTCATCCAGTGGTGGGTTGCTCCCGGTTCTCTCCGGTTCTTGTGAACTGGTAGTAAAGCTCTGCCCACCCACCCTGATGTCATATTTGGCAATCTGTGCATGTGCAGAAGCTTCTGCGCGTGTGCAAGGGAAGCCAGTGTGTGTGCATGCTCCCGTTGTGAACCAGTAGTAAAGTTAAGTAGAACCCACCCCTGCCTTCATCCCATATCCCATTCCACTCTCTATAAACAAATCTGCCTTTATTTCTTTCTAGAAACAAATCTTTATTTCTTAATGAGTGTTCTAAAACCCTAAAATATAGGGTCATATATAAGTCATATATAAGTCTAAATGCTATTGCTATTGCTATTGCTAAGTATGAGCCACAGTGGCGCAGTGGTTAGAGTGCAGTACTGCAGGCTACTTCTGCTGCCTGCCGGCTGCCTGCAATTTAGCAGATCGAATCTCACCAAGCTCAAGGTTGACTCAGACTTCCATCCTTCCAAGATGGATAAAATGAGGACCCAGATTGTTGGGGGCAATATGCTGACTCTGTAAGTCACTTAGAGAGGGCTGTAAAGCACTATAAAGCAGTATATACCGTATTTTTCGGTGTATAAGTCGTATCAGAGTATAAGACGCATCTACCTTTTTTGGCGAGGAAAAGAAGAAAAAGAAATCTCCCTCTGCCTCTGCCTCTGAGCAATTTTGCCTTGTTGCAGCAAACAGCGAACAGCCTGCTTTACTTTCAGTTTCGTTTTCAGCGTAGCTTGATTAGCACAAGGAAAAAAAAATCTGCTCCAGCAATTTACCTCTTTGCAGCAAGCAGCAGAGCCCTACGCAAAACAGCTGAGAGCAAATCAGCTGAGAGTTAGGAGGCCAATCCAATCAATATGTGCTAATTAGGCTGCGCTGAAGCTGAAAGGAGCTGTTTTTTCTTGCTGTTTGCTTGCAAGGAGGTACTGCGAGACAGAGGCCAAAGGGTGGGGGCCAGTGGGTGGGCAAGGCTACATTCGGTGTACAAGACGCACCTAAATTTTCACCCCCTTTTAGGGGGGGGAAAGGTGTGTCTTATACTCCAAAAAATACGGTAAGTGCTACTGCTATTGCTAAATGCTGTTGCTAACCCACAAAAAAGAAAATTTATATAAAATGTTTTATAGATGGCACCTACCACCTGCTAGGTTAGCCAAAATGTTCAAAAATATATTTTCTGGTTAGGTCTTATTTTGGGGAAAATACAGTACTAAACGCCTCCGTCTGCTGACGATCTTAACTGGGGCTTATTTTGGGGGTAGGGCTTATATTACGAGCATCCTGAAAAATAATGCTAGGGGCTATTTTCCAGTTTCGTCTGCGGTGTAGTTTTTGATAGCATATTTCTTTGCTTTTGATGGTTAATCCTAAGAGTCGGTAGCTTTCCAACACTTCTGTGCCTTTCTTTCCAAGGCCACGCTAGTTCTACCTGTTGTGGTTAAAAGTTCCTATCTTCAATTTTAGTTCCACGAAGTTCCATGTTTTCATTTTGCTCTTTTAAGTTTTACTTCTAGAGCTCACAGATGCTTTGCATTTTCAGCGATCAAATTAGGGCCATCACCAGAGTGCAGGTTATTAATGTTTCTTCCTCCCATTTTAAAACTGCAGCACATTTTCTTCCAATCTGCCTTCCCTTGACATATATCGTGAGCATCTGTATTTAAAAGTCATTTTCGGAATATTCATATTCTCAGCCCTATAGATTATCCAAAGCTGCAAATGAAAACATATGCGGGTATTTTCTAGTGGGTTATTTAGAGAGCAAGTCCCCAATTTGTTATCTCTAATGATTGGTTCGATTGTCCAATCACTGTTATTATTAGGAATGTTTTTTTTTTCCTGGCCTTTTTTTGTTGTTGTTATAATTCAAATGCAAACCGTTTTCCTAAAATGTTAATATTTTATTGAGTGTCCTGCATTCTGGACGAGAGAGAAAAAGATTTTCTAACAGATGTATTGAATAATCAAACCTTACTGTCTCACCTGGTTATTTTGTTTTTCTATTCGTAAAAGTAAACATGCTTGTTTACTTTTAAAAGTAAAGGTAAACATTTAATCTTTTTTCCCCCCTAGGGCTTCCTTACTGAGATTCAATCATGCGTGTTCTGCTTTAAACCCATTTTCTCCTTGAAATGAGATGTAGTTGTAATACTAAAGATACACTGTGACTATAGCAAAACACAATAAAATAATTACCACCAAAGCATATGATCGCCATATAATTGGAAATTATAATGCAATTTTAAACTGCATTCCTCTTTTTTGCAGTAACATCCTATGGTTGGCTTATATATATATACCATGTTTTCCCGAAAATAAGACCCTGTTTTATATTTTTTGGAACCCCAAAATAAGCGTTTGGCCTTATTTTTGGGGAGGTCTTATTATTTTGGGGCGCATGGAGCAAGATGGGGCTCCTCTTGCCATCTTATCTGATTTCAGCTGGTGGCACCCAGGATGAGGGCATTCTCTGTGGGCGCACCGACCCTCTGGAATGGGTTACCCACGGGGCTCCGGACGGCCCCCAACCTCCACTCTTTCCGCCGTGCCCTGAAGACACGGCTTTTCCAACAAATTTGCTGATCTGATGGGTGATTTTTAATAGGGAGATTTTAATTGATAATTTTAGTAGTTGTTTTTGTTGATTTCGTTGTTTTAATTTCTGTGAGCCGCCCCAAGTCCTTCGAGAGAAGGGCGGCATATAGAAATAAAATTATTCTTATTCTTATTCATATTCATATAAGTATAAGAAATAAATAAATAAATAAATTTCCAACTCTGTGTTTAAATATTTTCGGGGAGGACTTATTTTTTTTGGGGGGGGGAGGCTTATTTTAGCACATGTGCTCAAAAGCCCGTTTGGGCTTATTATCAGGGGCTATCTTATTTTCGGGGAAACAGGGTAGTTAATATATTAGATACATTATCATATATGATAGAACTGTGATGGCGCAGTGGTTAAAATGCAGTATTGCAGGCTAATTCTGCCGATTGCCAGCAGTTCGATTGTCACCAGCTCAAGATTGACTCAGCCTTCCATCCTTCCCAGATCGATAAAATGAGGACCCAGATTGTTGGGGGCAAGAGGCTGACTCTGTAAATCGTTTAGAGAGGACTGTAAAGCACCATGAAGTGGTATATAAGTCTAAATGCTATTGCTGTTAGATCCAATTTGCAATTAACCATCATTCAAACCCCTGTTTCTCAGAATCCATTACTAAATCCTTTTAGCCCCTTCTAATATAGCATTTGATATTCCTTTTCTAAGGGAAGACTTCTAAAGTTGCCTGTTATTTTCCCTTCTCTTAGTTTCAGCCAATTTCACGAAGCTATCACAAGATTATTTTGAATTTGATAATGGTGTTTAAGGAATTTTTCTACCTCACCCAATCTTGCGTCCTTTGAAAATAAGGACGCAAGGAAAATAATAAAGGAAAATAATTTCCTTTGTGTAGGAAATTAGCACCCAACCCTCTCCTAGGAAAATGAGATATTTTAGGAAATATTAAAAGGGCAGAATATTTCCCCTAAAAGGGAAACAGAAACTCACCCCCTCCAACTTCATCAATGGGCCACTAAGGCTTGGACCAGTCTATTAACAGATTAACAGAATTGGAAGGGACCTTATAGGTCATCTAGTCCAACCCCCTACTCAAGCAGGAGACCCTATATCATTTCTGACAAATGACAGTCCAATCTTTTCTTGAAAGTCTCAAGTGATGAAGCTCCCACAACTTCTTCTGTTGGAACTTCTGTTCCATGGGTTGATTGTTCTCACTGTCAGAAAATTCCTCCTTAGTTCTAGGTTGAATCTCTCCTTGATTAGTTTCCATCCGTTGTTTCTTGTCTTGCCTTCAGGTGCTTTGGCAAACAGCTTGACCCCCTCCTCTCTGTGGCAGCCCCTCCAATATTGGAAGACTGCTATCATGTCTCCCCTGGTCCTTCTCTTCACTAGACTAGCCATGCCCAGTTCCTGTAACCGTTCTTCATATGTTTTAATATCCAGTCCCCTCATCATCCTAGTTGCTCTCCTCTGCACTTTTTCTAGAGTCTCAACCTCTTTTTTTATAGTGTGGTGACCAAAACTGGATGTAGTACTCTAGGTGTGGTCTTACCAGGGCTACCTCCTGCTGGCAGAGCCATAGTAGTAATTACCCTCATCCAACATGCCCTCTACCCATCTAGCAACAGAACTCACCACATGGCACCTGGGGAGATTGCATCATCCAGCAAGGCTCAACCAAACCTGGGACTCAGGACAGCCTACACAGTTGCCCCTGCATGGCCCCATGGGGGTCTGACAACCAATCAGAATACAAGCTCAAATTCAAAGCCCAACAGAAGGCAAAAAACCAAGGCACTCTCAGCATCTTGGCTCTTTTTCTGGTCAGGAACTTAAGCCATGTGATCCTGTTCATCAATAAACCTTCTTTCCAAGCAACTTCCATGAATCCAGTGTCTTTTTCCCCACTTGGAACTGAACCCAGAAGGATATTTCTTCCAACAGTTGTTAAGATGTCCTTCGATCTCTTCATCCACATTATTAATAAACATAGAACTCCAGTACCTGAGGGGCTGACACAGAGAAGAGGGATTGATGTATTCTCCAAACTACCTGAGGGCAGGACAAGAAGCAATGGGTGGAAGCTCCTGGGAGGGAGATCCAACCTGGAAATGAGGAGAAATTTCCCGACAGTGAGAACAATTGATCAGTGGAACAACTTGCCTCCAGAAGTTGTAGGTGCACCATCACTGGAAGTTTTTCATAAGTAGATTGGACAATAAACTGAACGGAATGGTTTCAAGTCACCTGCCTTGAGGAGGGTTGAACTAGAAGTCTCTGAGGGCCCTTCTACCTTATGAATCTATGTTCTATGTTCTAGTAAAGAGAAGATGATCTAATATCTGTTGGAAGAAATGTCCATCTGGATTCAGTTCCAAGTGGGAAAAAGACACTGGAAACATGGGGAGTGCTTGGAAAGATGGTTTTTAATGGTGGACAGGACCACATGCCTTGATGATGTTAGGTGAAGAAAAAAAAAGGGAAGAGACTAAGATACACACATGGTTGGAAAAAATGACAAAGAGACATATTGACTTTAAACCAGAGACGTTTTTATTAGGGATCTTACCAGAGACATTTAATAAAGAATTGCAATATTTAATTGTGAATGTTTTAACAGCAGCTAGAATTGTATTTGCCAAAAATTGGAAAGGAGAGAAGATACCTATTGATGAAGAAATCATTAAGAAAATGGTGGATTGTGCCGAAAAGAGTAAATTGACATTTGAAATAAGAGAACAGGAAGATAAACAATATTATTTGATATGGGATTTATTTTATCAATGGATAGATAATAAAACATGGAGATGAAATATGATATATGAAATGAAATTAAGATAAAATGTGTAAAAATTTGTTTTTTTTCTTAGTGGAAAAGAAACATGTACACTGCCCTGAGTCCTTCGGGAGAAGGGCAGTATAGAAATAAAATTATTCTATTCTATTCTATGTGTCATATATTGATATCTTGAAGAGTTTGTGAGCACGAAAAGATTTGAACCGACCGAAACACTGTCTGTAATTGTTTGAAAGGATGATGCTTTTATGTTGTTTTTTGTTTGAAAAATAAAAAAAAACTTTGTTAAAAAAAAGGGGGGGTGGGGAAAGAGATGCTGGGAGTGCCTGGGTTTTATACCTTCTCTGGGCTTTTGAATTTGAGCTTGTATTCTGATTGGTTGTCAGACTCCCAGGGGGTGGGGGTCTTAGCTAAATTTGTAAGCTGTCTGTATCCCAGGCTTGGTTGAGCCTTGCTGGGTGATGTAATCTTCCCAGGTGCCACGTGGTGAGATGGGTAGAGGGCTAATCCTATCGTGTCCTGAGGGCCATGTCTTAATCCCATCACCCTGGAGCTGAAGGTGGGGGGCAGGGAGCTGCAGGAAGCTTCTTTGTCTTTAAAAACATGTTTCTCCTTTTGTCATCCAGGGAAATATAATATTCTGCCTCTTTAATATTTCCTAGAACCGTGATGGTGAACCTATGGCATGGGTGCCACAGGTGGCACGCAGAGCCATATCTGTGGACACACGAGCCATTGCCTTAGCTAAGCTCCAACACGAATGCGCATGCTGGCCAACTGATTTTCAACTGGCCCCATCCACGCCGCCCCTCCCCTCCCAGGAATCTGCATGTGGCCCATTTTGGATGCCAGGTAAGTACAGGGCTCACACGGAGGCTCTGGGAGAGTGTTTTTGGTCTTTGGAGGGCCCCCGGGGGGGGGGCGGAGAAGGCTGTTTTCACCCTCCCCAGGCTCCAAGAAAGCCTCTGGAGCCTGGGGAGGGTGAAAAACGGACCTTCCAGGTCAATGGTGGGTTCTAACTGCCTTTACTACCGGTTCTCTTTGTGCACGTGATTCACACACGATCACCTCTTCGTGCATGCGCTTCATTATGAATCTGCCCAGCTGAGGTGTGGCAATCCACTCTGCTGCACCTATCAGCTAGGCTAAAAAAAAGAAGAAATAAAAAGTAAGAATAATGCCGGGTGGGCAGGAGGGCCCAGCTCCCGAACAAAGAGAACCGGTTTGGTGACGTCATATCGTCACTGCTACCGGCTCAGCTGAACCGGGCCGAACCGGGAGGAACCCACTACTGTTCCGGGTCTACCAGAAGTCAGGAAACAGGTTGTTTCCCGCCTCCAGAGGGCCTCCAGGAGGTGGGGGTGGCCATTTTTGCCCTCCCTAGGTTTCAAGAAAGCCTCTGGAACCTGGGGAGGGCAAAAAACTTTCAAGAAAACCTCTGGAACCTGGGGAGGGCAAAAAGGTTACCAGTGGGAGGGCCCACTGGTAACCTTTTTGCCGTTGCATGCCAAAAGCAGAAGAAGCACAGGGAGATCACGCGCACATGCGTGGGGGTGCGGGGGGCACTGAATTATGGGTTTGGGCATGCATGCGTGCGACCCCCCTGCACGCCCCCCAATTTTGGCATGCGATAGTAAAAAGGTTACCCATCATTGTCCTAGAATATTTTATTCTTCTAGAAGCGGGGTGGGTGCTAACTTCCTACAGGCCAAATCTTCAGGCTTCCCACCTGAGAACTTCCTCCGAGTTTTGTTTTGTTTTTGTTTTTTTAAACAAAACTTAAAACATAAAACAATTGTCATCCATTACAATTACAGAAAGTGTATTGATCGGTTACGAATCTTTTGTGCTTAATCCTCTATCCCACATTTTCTTATTTAACAGTTTATTACATTATTATTCTCCTTTACCAATTATTTAACAGTAAATTATCCTCTATAAGGGAGAAAAAAAAACCCTTTATATATTTTATTATCTTATCCATTTCATTTCATATTTCATTTCCATTCTTTCTTGTCTAACCATTGATAAAATAAATCCCATATCAAATAATATTGTTTATCTTCTTGTTCCCTAATTTCAAATGTCAATTTACTCATTTCAGCGCACTCCAAAATTTTCTTGATAACGTCGTCATCCGTGGGTATCTTCTCACCTTTCCAATTTCTAGCAAATACAATTCTAGCTGCCGTTAAAGAACTTCCTCCGAGTTATTAAAGAACCCACTGATATGCATTCTTTCAGCCTGCTGTCAATTAGACCCCTTTATTCTCATGCCATCTCACTGACATTTACCTTTTTAAAAAAAATTCCCAATATTTATTTTATTTATTTATTTTTATTTTATATTGGATTTCTATACCGCCCTTCTCCCTAAGGACTCAGGGCGGTGTACAGCCAGATTAAAAAAAACATGCAGAACAAATATTAAAAACAATTAAAAGATATATAAATTTGGCCCAATTAAAACTCATTTACCAATTAAAAACGTTTAAAACATTTAAAAACAGTTAAAAATTTCATCTTAAGCCAGCCCGGCTTGTTTAAATAAATGGGTTTTAAGGGCGCGACGGAAGGCACTGAGGTCTTGGATTCTCCTTATCTCTGGGGGGAGCTGATTCCAGAGGGTAGGTGCCCCCACAGAGAAGGCTCTCCCCCTGGGGGTCACCAGCCTACATTGTCTGGCTGATGGCACCCCGAGGAGGCCCTCTCTGTGGGAGCGCACGGGTCGATGGGAGGTCGTTGGTAGCAGCAGGCGGTCTCGGAGATAGCCTGTAGGAAGTTAGCACCCACCCCACTCCTAGAAGAATGAAATATTCTAGGAAATATTAAAAAGGCAGAATATTATACCTCCCTGGATGAGAAATGGAGAAACATGTTTTTTTGAGGCAGGAAGCAGACTCACTCTTAATAGCCCCCACCCTCCTCAATAGCCCACAGCAGATGTCAGCACTTAAGAGATAAAGAGATAGCTAGGTCTATTCATAAGCAAATGCCCTCACCCAAGATCCAACAAAGATAGGATTAGCCCTTTACCCAGTGGTGGGATTCAGCCAGTTCACACCATTTCGGGAGAACCGGTTGTTAACTTTCTGAGCTGTTTGGTGAACTGGTTGTTGGAAGAAATCATTAGGGCAAAGAATAATTGTTAAATTATTTGAATCCCACCATTGCCTCTACCTATCTAGCAACAGAACTCACCACATGGCACCTGGGGAGATTGCATCACCCAGCAAGGCTCAACCAAGCCTGGGACTCAAAAGACAACCTACAAAGTTACCTCTGCATGGCCCCATGGTAGTCTGACAACCAATCAGAACACAAGCTCAAATTCAAAACCCAACAGAGGGTATAAAACCCAGGGACTCTCAGCATCTCTGCCCTTTTCTGCCCAATATCTCAAGCCATGTGATCCTGTTCATCAATAAACCTTCTTTCCAAGCAACTTCCATGAATCCAGTGTCTTTTTCCCCACTTGGAACTGAACCCAGAAGGATAATTCTTCCAACAACCCTTCTCTTCTAACACTGATGATGTGACCAAATCAGCTAGTGAAATGCCTGCAAGAAAATCACCGAACTCAGACAGCACCAAGGAGTTCACCGTTCAGCAGCTTTTTCTTCAGAAGTTGTAAGGGCTTCATCCCTGAAGGTTTTTAAGAAAAGACTGGATGCCCCACTGTTTGAAATGGTAGCATTCTTGAGTAGGGGCTTGGACAAGAAGACCTACAAGGCAGTGGTGGGTTGCTCCTAGTTCTCTCCGGTTCTTTAGAACCGGTAGTAAAAGCGGCGGGAGGCTCCACTCACCTGCCTGAACGTCATAATTGTTCTGACCCCAAAGAACGCAGTACACACAAAGTCTGTATAAAACTTAATTTACTAAAATAACTCAGTCTTTTTCAACCAAAGGCTGTTAATCAACTTTCTTAACAGCCTACAAGAAACCAAAGGTAAAGTAATCACAATCTTACTAAGGTTGGCAGAAAGCCCAGAAGCAATTTGCAGAGAATCCAGACGCGAAGGAGAGTGAACTAAAGTTGTTCCCTACAAATTGCTTCAGTCGGTGTTCCTCCTTAAATAGGCTAAGGGAGTGGCCAATTAGCCCCAAGCCTTACTCTCGAGGAGACCTCCTCCTGAGGAGCCACTCCTGCCTTTTGGCAGCTCTGTGCGTCCGTGCATCGAGAAGAGGCTCCTCCTCTTCTTCCTCTTCACTTATGGGAGCTTCTGGAGGTTCTGAGGGCCCTGGCTGAATCCCCGCCTCTGGCACCACATCTTCTCCAGCCTCCTCATTGTCTGACTCGAGTGCCAGCTGCACAGGCTGCTGGCGCAGCACCACATCAGCCTCCTCGCTGTCAGAATCAGCTACAATCCACACAGGCCGCTGACGGGCCACAACAATAATTGATGATCTGTGCATGCACAGAAGTGTGTGCGCTCCCGTTGCAAACTGGTAGTAAAGGTAAGTAGAATCCACCCCTGCTACAAAGTCCCTTCCAGCTCTATTTTGATTGATTTTAAATATTCTCTTCTATCCGCAATCCAGCTTCTAAAGGGATATGTTGTCTACAAAAGAATTAGGAAATTCACAGATGGACCCAACAGGCTTCTTCACAGATTTAGTGGTAGTTAAAAGTTCCACTCACTACACCTTCATGCTGTCTGAAAGAACTGCAATTTGTTTTTCATCTTCTCTTTGGTTTGGGAGATGACAGTAAACACCAATCACATTATTGATTTTATTTGTGCCTCCGTTTAATTTTACCTTAGATGCTCTCTGTTGCAGTGCCGAGTTTATTTATTTAAATTTACAAGCAGCCAAGCATGGATATTTTTAAGATACAGTGATTTTTCCACCCTTTCCATTATATTGGTTTACTTCCTGTATCCTAAACTGTATCCTTTAATTGCTAAGCTTACAATTGAGACTGTCTTTTATTTATTGCTTCTGCAAACTGAGCCAGGAAGGAAGACAGGTTGAAGTAGTTATAACCTGGGTTTCTTTCAGTACCCAAACCAAGAATTTTGTTGTTAAGCAGGAAAAAGTTATGTGTTTATATCTCATAGAAACCATCCAGGGCTGAAATCCAGCAGGTTCTGACAGGTTCTGGAGAACCAGTTGCGGAAATTTTGAGTAGTTCAGAGAACCGGCAAATACCACTTCTAGCTGGCCCCAGAGTGGGGTGGGAATGGAGATTTTGCAGTATCTTTCACCTGGAGTAGGATGGGAATGGAGGTTTTGCAGTATCCTTCCCCTGTCACATCCACCAAGCCACGACCACCAAGCCACACCACGCCACACCCACAGAACTGGTAGTAAAAAAATTTGAATTTCACCACTGAAACCATCGATTTGAGAACACACAGCAGAAGATGGAGAGACAATATCAATATATCAATAAACAATGGTTGGGGTAGCTAGAAGAGCAAGCAAGGAGGAGGCGGAGGAGGAAGAGGAGAAGGAGAAGGAGAAGGAGAAGGAGAAGGAGAAGGAGAAGGAGGGGAGGGGGAGGAGGAGGAAGAGAAGGGGAAGTGGAAGTGGAAGTGGAAGTGGAAGTGGAAGAAGAAGAAGAAGAAGAAGAAGAAGAAGAAGAAGAAGAAGAAGAAGAAGAAGAAGAAGAAGAAGAAGAAGAAGAAGAAGAAGAAGAAGAAGAAGAAGAAGAAGAAGAAGAAGAAGAACAAGATAGCTATAGGTTCTGTTTTCCAGACTATTTGATTCTACCTCATAGTCTCATTGAAAAATTCAGTTCCAATAATTAATTTGTAATTAGTTTATCAGAATATAAAATTAAAATATTGAGAAATTGGGAGAGGAAAAAGGAAAGAAGAAAACATAATGGAAAGGAAGAAACAGCAATAGCAAAAGCATTGACTTCTGACTCTTTTGAGCGCAGTAGAATAAAGTAATAACATGCAACCTCAAAATTTTACTTTCACATAGTAATACATTCTAGCCATTTCTATAACAACAAACCTATCTAACCAGCAAAACCAAAATCAAAGTTTCATTTTTTCCCCCATCTCAGGTACAAAATCCAGAAGCAGTTTCTAAATAGAAAAAAAAATTTGCTCTTCTCTTTCCAGAGTTTCAACATCTTTTTTAATCCTTGATGAGTGGCTATCTTTGTTGTTGTTGTTAGTTGCGAAGTCGTGTCTTACCCATCGCAACGCCATGGACAACGTTCCTCCAGCCCTTCCTGTCTCTGGAGTCCATATCAGCTCACACCGACTGCTTCAGTGATTCCATCCTGCCACCTCGTTCTCTGTCGTCCCCTTCTTCTTTTGCCCTCCATCGTTCCCAGCATTAGGCTCTTCTCCAGGGAGTCCTTCCTTCTCATTAGGTGGCCAAAGAATTTGAGTTTCATCTTCAGGATCTGGCCTTCTAAAGAGCAGTCAGGGTTGATCTCCTCTAGGACTGACTGGTTGATCTCCTCTGGGACTGATCGAAGTCCAGATATTGTTGTTGTTAGTTGCAAAGTCGTGTCTGACCCATCGTGACCCCATGGACAACGTTCCTCCAGGCCTTCCTGTCCTCTGGAGTCCATTTAAGCTCATGCCTACTGCTTCAGTGATTCCATCCAGCCACCTCATTCTCCGTTGTTCCCTTCTTCTTTTGTCCTCAATCGTTCTCAGCATTAGGTTCTTCTCCAGTGAGTCCTTCCTTCCTTCTCATTAAGTAGCCAAAGTATTTGAGTTTCCTCTTCGGGATCTGGCCTTCTAAAGAGCAGTCAGGGTTGATCTCCTCTAGGACTGACCGGTTGGATCGCCTTGCAGTCCAATCTATGAAAGAGGAGCCCTCATTTAAGAACCACATTAATTTAGATTCTGTTCCGGACAACATCACACTCTTTGCTTGGAACTTGCACAATGACCCAGTTGCGAGTCTTGCTGTCCATTGCCCAACCACAATCGATAAAAGAGCTCTTGGAATTGAATGCAAGAGAGTGATTTTGTCATCTGCTTTGTCCAGGCACAGAGAAGCAAGGACAGAAACAGGAGGATTGTTATTGTGTCAACTAATGGGCCCACATTAAAGCCACTTCAAAGCCGGAGTCCTGTTGGCTTTGAAATCTCTCTCTCCTCACCTCAGATCAAGGCTCTTCCTTTCATCTCGTCCTCTTCTCAGCCCTGTCGACGGTCTCATTACGAGGTTTAAATATAAGGCGTTTCAAAGGAAACTTTAATTGAAGGTAAATTCCCAGCAGTCAAATTCAAGACTTGCCTTTGATAAAAAATAAAACAGAACAACAGTCGAAGTTGAGAAAGAACAGAGGCGTCCTGATTAGCAATGAAAAAAAAAACTTGACTGGGGACAAACTATCCACGGCTCTCTTCAGAAGCGTCCTTCCCTTTCCGTTTGTCAGCCCGTCTTTAGATACCATTCAACTCTCCAACCTCAGATGTGTGAGAAACATTTCGGGAATATTGTTCCGGCTGACATGAGTCAGCTGCGTGAAGCGTACAGAGTCCCGTCATTCGTCATGGCTGCGAACGGTTAAGGGGAAAAGCGAGCTGATTAAAAGGAATAAATAAAGTTTGATAGGCATTTTCGTCGTCGTTGTTATTCCCCCCCCTCTCTCTTTTTTTAAAAAAGTGGCTTTGGATGTTAAAAGAAGCTTTGATAGAAGCCAATATCTAAGGAGCTGCCACAAAAGAAGAAGGGGGGGTGTCAACCTATTCTCCAAAGCACCTGAAGAAGCAATAAATGGAAGCTCATCAAGGAGAGAAGCAACCTGGAACTAAGGAGAAATTTCGTTGACAGTGAGAACGATTAACCGGTGGAAAGATTTGCCTCCAGAAGTTGTGGGTGCTTCTGCACTGGAGGTTTTTAAAAAGAGATTAGACAGCCATTTTTTGGGGATGCTACAGGGCCGTGATGGTGAACCTATGGCACACGTGCCACAGGTGGCACACGGAGCCATTTCTGCGGGCACATGAGCTATCACCCTGTTGTGGCCCGCCAGCAGCCTGCACGGATCGTGGCTGATCCCGACGAGGAGGAGGCTGGTGTGGTGTTGCGCCAGCAGCCGGTGCTCGCGTCAGACAGCGAGGAGGCTGAAGAGGATGTGGTGCCAGAGGCAGAGACTCAGCCAGGGCCTTCAGAACTTCCAGAGGTTCCTTCAAGTGGAGAGAGCAAAGTGGAGGAGCCTCTCCTCAATGCTCAAGCACGCAGGGCTGCCAAAAGGCAGGAGTGGCTGCTCAGGAGGAGGAGGTCTCCTCAAGAGTAAGGCTTGAGGATAATTGACCACTCCCTTAGCCTATTTAAGTCACACGCCGTTAGTAAGTTTCTTGCTGGAAACAACTTGTAATTATCAACAGAGCATTTTTAGAAAAGTCTTATCTTGCTTTCTGGGCTGGTTGCCAACCTTTGCCGGACTTTGGTTTATTCTTGCTACTTAATAAATTTGATAAGGACCGTTGGTGTGTGTCAATATCCTCGGGAATCCGGAGCTGGGGCAGAACACATCCTAGGTCAGTTCCACTGCGCATGCACCTCCTGCCGGCCAGCTTTTTGGGTCTCTGCCGCACATGCGGGAGATGTGTGCGCATGCCCATGCCACCCCTCCCCTCCCAGGAGTCTCCACGCGGCCCGTTTTGGATGCCAGGTAAGTACAGGGCTTGTGTGGGGGCAAAAAATGTGCCTACCAGAAGTCCGGAAGCGAGCCATTTCTGGCCTCTGGAGGGCCTCTGGAAAGGAAAGGAAAGCTTCCGGAGCCTGGGGAGGGTGAAAAATGGACCTAATGGAACTCCGGAAACATTTCTGGCCTCCAGAGGCTTCAGGGAGGCCTGCTAGGCCCAAAACAGGCGCAGGGAGATCATGCGTGCATGCGCGGGGGGGTGAAGCATGTGGGGAGCATTGCATTATAGGCATGGGCATGCACACACGTGACCGCCAGTGTGATCCCCACTTTTGGCATGTGACGGCAAAAAGGTTTGCCATCACTGCTATAGAGTCTCTTGCCTGAGCAGGTGGTTGGACTAGAAGACCTCCATGGTCCCTCCCAAGTCTGTTGTTATTCTATTTATTCTAAACCTATCTCCTAAACCTGGAGAGACATTTTTTTTAATCTACTGGTTGGCTTCACCTATTGGGTGAATTCATAACTTGGTTTATTTATTTATTTTTGTTTCCTGTTCTCTATAGATTGTTGTGGGACATTATCAACTAGAATAACATCCAACACAGGGATGAAATGCTCCCGGTTTGGACCGGATCACCTGATCTGGTAGCGATGGAGGCGGGTGGTTCGGAGAACTGGTAGCAAAAATCCCTGCCCCCACCCTCCAATGCCCAGCTGAGCCGCACAATCATCAGAGGCTTTTTTTCTTTTAAATGCCTCTGACGATCCAAGCTGAGTTGCCTGATCATCAAACTGAGTTTGACGATCCAAGCTGACATCTAAGCTGACGATCCAAGACGATGCCTGATGATCCAAGCTGAGTTGCCTGATCGTCAGAGGCATTTAAAAGAAAAAAAGCCTTTGACGATCAGGCAACTCAGCCGGGATCGTCAGAGCCTTTTGAAAGCATCTTCACTGAAGAGGTTGTAGAAAAAATGGTTTTAAAACTTTAAAAAATATTTGGCCACGCCCACCCAGTCACATTATCCTGCCCCCCACCAAGCCACGCCCACAGAACCGGTAGTAACAAATTTTAGATTTCACCACTGATCCAACAAGTAAATGAACAGCGAACCTCAATGACATAGTTAATTAATTAATTAATTAGTTCATTCATTCATTTGGTTCTTTGTTTCAGAACATTTCTAGTTTTGTTAAGTAATGAATGATAATTTACTTTATGAACAACCCATCAGACCTCCATCAAACTTGTAAGTGCAGGATTCAGAATGGTATATTTATGGATATATATCTTGCACTTATCTTGAGTTCTTAGGCATTAAAGTTGGTCGGACCAGTCACCAGGAGATATTGAGATGGATAGATGGAAGAGATCAACTACGATATCATAGTCTTTTGATAATAATAATAATAATAATAATAATAATAATAATAATAATAATAATAATAATAATAATAATAATAATAATAATAATAATAATAATAATTTTATTTCTATACCGCCCTACTCCCGAAGGACTCAGGGCAGTGAACAGCCAAAAGATAAAACACATATAATACAAATGTTAAAAAATCATTAAAATACAATTAAATAATCTGGCCCAGAAAACAAAATTTAAAAACCCCAATTATAAGACAAATTTAAAATTTAAAAAATTTAAAAACAATTTAAAAAAGAGGTTAGGCCAGGCCGGCCTGCTGGAATAGGAATGTTTTAAGGGCACGGCGGAAAGTGCGCAAATCAGTGATCCTCCGTATCTCCGGGGGGAGCTCGTTCCAGATGGCAGGTGCCCCCACAGAGAAGGCTCTCCCCCTGGGGGCCGCCAGTCGACACTGTTTGACCGACGGCACCCTAAGAAGCCCCTCTCTATGGGAGCGTACTGGTCGGTGAGAGGCTACTGGTGGCAGAAGGCGGTCTCGTAGATACCCCGGTAGATTTACGAGGCTTCTTGCATTTAGTAGCTTGCATTTAAGTTCAGTAGTGGTTGGTATTGAGGAAGTTAGGGGCGTGCGTGCCAAGTTTTGGATGATGGGGCATTGGATGTTAGGATGTGGGTTGTGTGTCTTACTTTTGATACAGTCAGCACGGTAGTCAATGTTTAAGTCAGTCTCTCCTCGGTCTTGACGTTTTTTAGGTCTTTTAAGCAGGGGTGAAATGTAAAATGTGTTACTACCGGTTCTGTGGGCGTGGCTTGGTGGTGGGAGTAATGTGACTGGGTGGGCATGGCCAACTTTTTTTTTTAACTTTTCAAAGCATTTTTTCTAATGCTTTGAAAAGCCTCTCTGACAATCAGGCAACTCAGCTAGGATCGTCAGAGACTTTTCAAAGCATTTTTTTTTACCACCTCTTCAGTTGCAGAAAAAAAATGCTTTGAAAAGCCTCTGACGATCCCAGCTGAGCTGCGCAATCTTCAGAGGCTTTTTTTTTTTTTTTTTACTTTTAAAAGCATTTTTTCATCGGAAGAGGTTGTAGAAAAAATGCTTTTAAAAGTAAAAAAAAAAAAAAAAGCCTCTGATGATCGTGCGGCTCAGCTGGGCATTGGGGTGGGGGGGCACGCAGGGATTTTTGCTACCGGTTCTCTGAACCACCCGCCACCATCGTTACTAGATCAGGCGATCCGGTCCGAACCGGGAGCATTTCACCCCTGCTTTTAAGGTAATATCTCTCACTAAGTAGAGATACATGGCCTACATGAAAGCAGAAATGGCAGGAGACAATTCACACAGAGAGAAAAATCATTCCGAGTCAGGGCGAAAGAGGAAGGGAGGTCTTTCCTTACTATACAAGCCTGGCCAGATCTGAAGGGATGGATGGAAATGACTCGCCCTTTTGATTGGCGCAAGAAGAGAAGGAGGCTCAGGGGCTGCTGTTAAAGTCCCAGATGGCAGCTGCTGAAAAACATGGCAGGAGAAACAGCTGACTCAAGTCCACGGAGGCTTCCTTGCAGTTTGCGTGACGAGGAAAAGTTAGTGGCAAAATCGAACTGCAAACTTGTGAGTTTCATCAAGAATAAAAAAAAAAAAAAAGCAAATTCTGCTACGGCCTGAATCCTGCATTTGAGTATACATAGAGGGGAAAGGAAAAAAAATAATAATTTAAAACAAAACAGAAAAATAAATAATGTGGTCGGCTTTTCTGTGCAGTAACTATTTGGGGGAATGGTTAGTTTGTCTTTTGCTTCTTGCTGCTTTTTCTTTTCTTTCGACTGGTACTTGTAGGATCAATTTGCTGATTTTCCCTTTAACCCCCCCCCTCCAAGAGCTTGGGGAGTGCCCCCTTCCTCCATTTGCAACCCCCCCTTCTCTCTTCACCCCTTAGGAATCACGGCAGAGCTCTGGTAGCTCTTTGTGTGTGTGGAAAATAACGGTGGATGGAAGGCTCCAGAGAGGGCAGAGGGATTAATGAAATCATTAGTACATTGTTCTCAAATCTTTTTTTTTTTTCCTCAGAGAAGGGCAAAAAAAAACTATTCAGCAAAAGAAACTCTACAGTTTTTGCTGTTTTTCAACAACTGGTAGTGAACTGTGAGGGAGGGAAAGGGTGGGAGGATGGGAGGAAAGGAAGGAAGGAAGGAAGGAAGGAAGGAAGGAAGGAAGGAAGGAAGGAAGGAAGGAAGAAGGAAGGAAGGAAGAGGGAGGGAAGGAAGGAAGGTAACAGTAACAGAATTGGAAGGGACCTTGGAGGTCATCCAATCCAACTCCCTGCTCACACAGGAGACATGTACTAGGGATTCGAACTGCCGAACTGCCGACCTTTCTGATCGACAAGCTCAGTGTCTTAGCCACTGAGCCACCTCGTCAGGGAAGGAAGGAAGAGAGGAGGGAATTTAATATTAAAGGGAACAAACTCAAAAGCATTTCTTTGCACTCAGCATCTCTTTTTTTATTATTATTTTTCTTACTTTTGAATGCGAAGATGTTTCCTTCCCAACTCCTGTAACTTTCTTCTCAAAATTTTTAATACAACTGGATAACACTCAAAGAATCAACGTTGCTCTCAAACCCCATTTAATATCAATCAGAGTAGAGCTGGAAGGTACCTTGAAGGTCTTCTAGTCCAGGGGTGTCCAACCTTGGCAACTTTAAGACTTGTGGACTTCAACTCCCAGAATTCCTCAGCCAGCTTTGCCAAGGTTGCCAAGACGTCGGGGTCAGTGGGCGGAGCCTCCCACCAGTTTTACTACCGGTTCTATAGAACTGCTGCGAACCGGGGGCAACCCACCACTAGGTCCTTGGTTCTTTGGTTCCCTTTGCTGTTGGTTATTTTCTTGGAGATGTCTCATGACCCAACTATCTAACATCATCAGTGCTAGGAGACAGTGGGGTTTGCACTCTGTTTGTATACAAGTGGCTTGGCCTTGTCACTGCGTTTTTGCATTTACCAGCAGAGCTCATTGTTTCTGGACTGTCAGACTTTCCGTAGCTTGCCAACTTTTGTTATCAGTAAGCTAATTACGTGTATCCACATTCCTTTCTTTCCACTTCACACTTTTCTTTCTTCTCTTGCCAAGAGAAGCATAGGAACTTTGCAAAAATGTAACAATTAAATATTTAGATAGTTAGATGTTTTATTTTCTTTACAATAAATATGAGTTTATTAGAAGATGTATTCCGGTCTTATTTTTCAAAGATATACACAAGGAAAATGCCACGGTCCAGGCAATTACCCCAGGAAGGTAACGGGGCTAATTACCTCTGACAGACCTGTCAGTGCTCATGGGAGTGGTCTTGTTATTTCCGTGATTTATTGTTTGTATAGTTTCTATTGAGTTGGTAGCTCTTTTAATTGGGGTGTTGTTTGCAGCTTAATTGTTGTTAGTCTAGTATTAATCTCGATGTTGATCTCTGCTTATCTGGGTGTTGATTGCTGTTGAGCAGTTGTTTGTTCTTTTTGTTTCCTTATCTGGCTTTTCTCATTTGAATGGTATGTAAACATTGTTTATCTCTGTGTGCCTGTTGATGGCTGATTTGTCATCAAGCTTCCAGGAATTCTCTAGCATTTTGGACTTGTTTCGGTCCAGACAAATAGTCCAGACTTGGCTCGGTCAAGAAGGAACATAGAACATAGAATAATAGAGTTGGAAGGGACCTTGGAGATCTTCTAGTCCAACTCCCTGCTTGAGCAGAAACTCTATACCATTTCAGACAAATGGTTGTCCAGTCTCTTTCTAAAAGCCTCCAGTGATGGAGCAACCACAACTTCTGAAGGCAACTTCTGTTCCATTGGCTGATCGGTTTCACCGTTAAAAAAATTCTCCTTAGTTCTGGGTTGTTTCTCCCCTTGGTTATTTTCCATCCGTGGTTTCTTGTCCTTCCTTCTGGTGCTCTGGAGAATAGTTTGAGTGGAAACATCTTCCTGATCTAAGTGGGCCTTGCTAGAATATCGCGGGGAGACAATTACAAGGTTACAAGTGAGTTTTCTATTATCATCAAATTCTTTTTTTCTCCTCTCTTCCTCCCTCTCTGTATTCTCAACGTTTGTCCCAGAGGCATACAATATGAGGGAGTAAAAAGGGGGAAAATAAACAAACCAAATTTTGCAGGTGAAAATAGTGATACCTCTCTATTGAATTTCGCCTCTGGTCTTCCAGAGTTTTGACATGCCATCCTGTTCTTTTTTTTCCGCTCTTACTTCCTTACTTTTGACTTATTCCTTGACCTGCCCTCTGGTTCAGTGTTGGCCTTTGCCCCCAACTGTTGGCTTTATTTCTCACTCCTGATTCCTGGTTGAAATGATGTTTTCCTAGTTACTCTCTGCAGCCTGATGCTCAGTCTAGATTCACCTTGGGACTCTTCTCGTGTTAGTTTAGAAAGCTTTTCATGTGCGGTAGCAGCTGGCTTAAGCACAGTTCTTGCCTTCCCTAACTATTAATTGCCGGACCTCGATAATAAAGGACTTTTTAAAGCAGTCATCTAATGTGCAATAAGCTTGCATTGCAATATACAGCAATGAACATGAGAGGTCATCTCTTTCAGAATAAAATAGAATTCTTTATTGGCCAAGTGTGATTGGACACACAAGGAATTTGTCTTGGTGCATACACTCTCAGAGTACATAAAAGAAAAGATACGTTCATCAAGAATCATAAGGTACAACACTTAATGATGGTCATAGGGTACGAATAAGCAATCAGGAAACAATATTAATATAAATTGTAAGGATACAAGCAACAAAGTTACAGTCATACAGTCATAAGTGGAAGGAGATGGGTGGCGGGAACAATGAGAAGATTAATAGTAGTGCAGATTTAGTGAATTGTCTTGGTCAGATCCAATTTGAACTGAGCCAGTTGTTTTGCCAACTTTTCCTCTTGATGGCTGCTTAGCTCCAACAACTGCTTCCTTTTGGGGCCCTAAGGAGCCCCAGTGGGGAGGCGAGGAGGTGGCCATGCCCACCCAGTCACATGACCACCTAGCCATGCCCATCCAGCTGGTCATTAGGCAGATCATATTAGTGGTCCATGGGATTTAAAATTATGAATTTAGTGGTCCCTGAGGTCCGAAAGGTTGGTGACCCCTGTTCTAGTCCAACCTCCCGCTCAGGTTTAGCACTGCTGATGATACCTAGTTTGGGTAATGAAATGCCTTGCAAGAAAACATCCAAGCTCAGAGAGCACCGAAGACCCCTCATGTCAACCCTGAGCTACAAATATTCTGCTTTATTAGTCAACTTAATCAACAGTGTTGGAGCACCCACAATTTCTAGAGGCGTGTCATTCCACTGATTAATAACTGCATTATTCTGTATTTTAACTCATTTTGATTCATTTTTTTGACTGGGTCATAGAATTAAATCATGGCCCTGTGTTTGAATACCACACCTGATCAAGAGCCTTGATAGTACAGTGGTCTAAGCACCCTGTTATTAACACAGCTGCCTGCAATTTACTGCTGGTTCGAATCTCTCCAAGGCTCAAGGTTGACTCAGCCTTCCATCCTTTCTAAGGAAGGTAAATTGAGGACCCAGATTGTGGGGGCAATAAGCTGACTTTGTATAAAATATACAAAGTATGAAGGCTATTGCTTAACGCATTGTAAGCCGCCCTGAGTCTCCGGAGAAGGGTGGCATATAAATCAAATTAAAAAAAAAAAAAGAAAGAAAGAAATTGGAGACATTCAACTTCTCTTCCTTATAAATTCCGATCCACTTATTTGCATAAAAAATGTTTCGTTCTTCTGAATACCTCAGCATTTTATTTACAAAACTTTTTCTTTCTTTCTTATCCAAATTGCAGTAGGCAAAACGAGAGTTTCATCATTAAACCCCGCTCCAACTTTCTTGTTAAAGCAGTGACTATTTAAATATGTGCATATATTACCGGAGAAAAAGGGGAGGGCGGGGGGGGGGTTGAAAGAATTTATTGATTTCTCCACAAATTAAGCTGTTTGCTAATTTGCACAGATACAATTGAAACAATAAACTCAATGAGAACAACAAACTGGCTAATTAGCTTAATGATCGTTTAATTTTACATTTGGTAATGGATCTGCCTCTCTCTCTCTCTCTCTCTCTTTTTCCCCTCTGCTCGCCTTTTCCTCCAGACTAATAAGATGTAAATTATAATCAAATGGTTTTAAAACTTAAAAGTATCATTTTGAGGACTTTAACTGCAAAAGGAAAGTATGATCTTACTACTCCTGAGGGGTCTCTGAGGGGGAAATAAAACCGATTGTGGTGATTTTTGTGCGCAAGTTTGAGGTAAGGGAATAATCAATGACTGAATCAAATAATTTAAGCCACCCTCAAATTGCTTTTCAGAACGTGTGGGGTAATCTTGCCCCAAACCAGGAGAAAAACTGTACCTTTCAGGGGGAAAAAAATGTAAGTTTCTGTTGTTGTTGTTGTTGTTGTTTATTCCTCCTTAGTTCTAGGTTGCTTCTCTCCTTGATTAGTTTCCACCCAATGCTTCTTGTCTTTCCTTCAGGTGCTTTGGAGAATAGCTTGACTCCCTCTTCTTTGGGGCAACCCCTGAGATATCGGAAGACTGCTATCATATCTCCCCTAGTCCTTCTTTTCATTAAACCAGACATACTCAGTTCCAGCAACTGTTCTTCATATGTTTGTTTATTTATTTATTTATTCATTCATTCATTCATTCATTCATTCATTCATTCATTCATTCATTTATTCAATTTATATGCCGCCCCTCTCCGAAGACTCAGGGAGGCTCACAATACATTTAAAATCCTAATAAAAAAACATTTAAAAACTAAAAACATTAAAAACTCATTCACACCATTCATGGCCGGATCTCGCCGGATCGCAAGAGCAAGATCAACGGTCCCAGGCCTGCCGGAAAAGCCAGGTCTTCACCGCTTTTCGGAAGGCCAGTAGGGTGGGGATGGTCTGGACCTCAGGAGGTAACTGGTTCCAGAGAGTTGGGGCACTCACAGAGAAGGCCCTCCCCCGCGGGCCCGCCAGCCGGCATTGTTTAGCTGACGGGACCCGGAGGAGACCAACTCTGTTTTAGCCTCCAGTCCAGTGGTGAAATTTGAACTGGTTTGCTACCAGTTCACTGGCCATGCATGCACAGTTCACACCAAAAGGAAGCTTGGGAAGGTAAGTAGAACAGCGGAGGGGGGGGAATCAGCTGTTGCGTGCGATCTTGGGAAGTTTTTTAAAAAGTTTTTTAAAGCATTTTTTACTACCGGTTCGGGCGAATAGGTAGTAAAAAAATGCTTTAAAAATTTGAAAAAAAAAAGGCTCGGATGATCACAGCATTGCCGCGCGATATCCAAGCCTTCTTTTTTTACACTTTAAAGCATTTTTTTACTACCTATTCGCCCAAACCAGTTGTAAAAAAATGCTTTTAAAAAGTTTTAAAAAAAGTTCCCAAGATCGCGCGACACAGCTGTGATCTTGGGAATCTTTTTCTTTACCTTTTTAAAGCATTTTTTTTACTACCAGTTTGGGTGAATTGGTAGTAAAAAAAAATGCTTTAAAAAAGTAAAAAAAAAAAAAAAAGGGCTCGGATGATTACAGCTGTGCCGCGCGATCGTCTGAGCCTTTTTAAAAACTTTTTAAAGCATTTTTTTATTACTTATATGCCTGAACTGGTAGTAAAAAAAAATGCTTAAAAAGTAAAAAAAAAAAAAAAAAAAAAAGTTCCGACGATCACTTAATGCTCAGCTGATCATCAGAAGTTTTTTTTTTTTTAATGTTTTTTTACTAATGGTTCGGCGAACCAGTAGCATTTTTTACTACCAGTTAGGGCAAACCGGCCTGAACCGGTAGCATTTCACCCCTGCTCCAGTCCCCTAATCATCTTGGTTGCTCTTCTCTGCACTCTTTCCAGAGTCTCAATGACTTTTTAAAAGCAGATTTTTTTTATAAAAAAAGCTGAATTAAAAAACAAAGTCTGAGGCAGTGGCCCTACGTCCGTGATGGTGAATCTATGGCACACGTGCCAAGGGGGCATGCAGTGCCCTCTCTGATGGCACATGAGCTGTCACCCCAATTCAGCTCTACTGCACATTTGCATGCGCCTCCCACTGGTCAGCTGGTCTTCGGGTCTCTGCCACGCATGCACGGAGGGTGGGGAATGTGTGGGGGGCATGTGTGCATGCATGTGAGGTGGGGCCCATGTGGGGTGTGTGCATGCATGTGTGGGGCAGGGCACATGCAGGGGGTTCGTGCACGCTTTGCGCACTTGGTCTGGAAAAGGTTAGCCATCACTGCCCTAAATTATCCACAGGATTGCATGCCACTCTTTGTTTGACCCCTATGCCAAATGGCAGAGCCAGGTGTTCCATCTCTTCTTAAACCCCACTGATCAAAATTCTTTAACTGATGGGATCCGTAACATATTGTGAAGACTGAACCACTTTGCTTCTTTCAAACCTTAATGCTTTTCAACTTGCCAATTGAAATGCTGAGAATGTGTGAGTGTGGACGGTGAAAGCATGGAAACCATCAAGGTCACCACTGCAGGTGCTGGAGAAAGAGGCAGACTGTTCCCATTACAAAAGGTCATTTCATAATTGGACAATGTGATCACCCAGGGGTGGAGAGAAAGGGAAGCTATTGTTTAACCGAGCAAAGAATTTGCATGGGAAAGCCAAAGTTGATTTTGATGCTTAAGTAGCAAAATGGTGTATCCAATAAAGCTTTACATTTGGGAAGAAAGAGAAGGGGAAGGGGAAGGAGATAGAGATGGGGAAGGAGGTGGAGAAGGGGCAGCATAAGTGCACCAGCGTGTCTACCGTCCTTGTCCTAATGTCCCTTTTTTTACTTTTCATCTATTCAAATTATGTTTATACTTTTATCTGTTATCTTATATATGCTTGACAAATAAATAAATAAATAAATAAATAAATAAATAAATAAATAAATAAATAAATAAATAAATAAATAGATGGAGAAGGGAACGGGAAGGGGAACGGGAAGGGGAAGGAGAAGGGAGAAGAAGGGGAAAGGGAACAATAAAGGGAAGGGAAGGGGAAGAAGT
Source organism: Pantherophis guttatus (assembly GCF_059756535.1). Lineage (NCBI taxonomy): Eukaryota > Metazoa > Chordata > Lepidosauria > Squamata > Colubridae > Pantherophis > Pantherophis guttatus. Next base: position 6,170,274 of record NC_142064.1, read on the forward strand.
AAATGAAAAGGAGAAGAAGAAGAGCCTTGATAGTACAGTGGTCTAAGCATCCTGTTATTAACACAGCTGCCTGCAATTACTGCTGGTTCGAATCTCTCCAAGGCTCAAGGTTGACTCAGCCTTCCATCCTTTCTAAGGTGGGTAAAATGAGGACCCAGTTTGTTGGGGGCAATAAGCTGACTTTGTATAAATATACAAAAGGATGAAAGCTATTGCTTAGCGCATTGTAAGCCGCCCTGAGTCTCCGGAGAAGGGCGGCATATAAATCAAATTAAAAAAAAAAGAAGAAGAAGAAGAAGAAGTAAATGGAAAAAGGAGAAGAAATAGAGGGAAGAAGAAGGGTGAAGAAGGGCAAAAAAAGGGAATGGGAGGGAGAATAAGACAGAGAAGGATAAAGCAGCAAGGTGAAATTAAAATCAAATTAAGTTTAATTAAGTTTAAAAGAAAAAAAAACATTAACCAATGTTGCATGATTCTGTGTGTAAAGAATAGAGGTACTGCAGATGTTGACTAGTATATTAGCAGAACGCAGCCATGAACACCAACTAGAAGTCAAAAGACTTGATGAAAACTGCTTAATCGCACAACACAGGAACAGAGATCAACACCAAACAGTACACAACACCCCAATCAAGGAACTACCAGCTTACTAAACAGAGGTCTACTCAAGGAACCACCAAGAACATTCCCAGTAACACAGACAAGGCAAACCATTTGTATATAAACAAAGAGCAAACCCCTCATTTTTTCTAGCACTGATGACGTTACCTAGTGAGGAGATGGAACGTTTGCAAGAAAACAACAAAACTCCGAGAACACCAAGGTTCCCCACAACTAACATATTTGTTGGCTGGATTCTGAGATTTATTTTCTAGTTTCTAGTTTCTTTGTCTAGTCCAGGGGTCTGCAACCTTAAACACTCAAAGAGCCATTTGGATCCGTTTCCCACAGAAAACAAAACACCGGGAGCCACAAAAACTGGGTAGGTTTGGCCAACTCAATGTCACTCACTCCCATCCAGTCACATGACACACACACACACACCATATCTACCCAGGTTTTGGGACTCCCGATGTTTTCTATGGGAGACAGGTATCTCTCTCTCCCTCTCTCCCTCCCTCCCTTCCTCCCTCCTTCTCTCTCTCTCTCATCTCTCCCTTTCTCCCTCACCCTCCCTCTCATTTCTCTCTTTCTCCCTCTCCCTCCCTCTCTCATCTCTCTTTCTCCCTCTCCCTCCCTCTCTCATCTCTCTTTCTCCCTCTCCCTCCCTCTCTCGTCTCTCTCTTTCTCCCTCCTTCCGTCTCTCATCTCTCTCTTTCTCCCTCTCCCTCCCTCTCTCATCTCTCTCTTTCTCCCTCTCCCTCCCTCTCATCTCTCTCTTTCTCCCTCCCTCTCTCATCTCTCCCTTTCACCCTCTCCCTCCCTCTTTCATCTCTCCCTTTCATCCTCTCCCTCCCTCTCTCATCTCTCCTTTTCTCCCTCTCTCCCTCCCTCTCTCATCTCTCTTTCTCTCTCTCCCTCCCTCACTCATCTCTCTCTTTCTTCCTCTCCCTCCCTCTCTCATCTCTCCCTTTCTCCCTCTCTCCCTCCCTCTCTCATCTCTCTCTTTCTTCCTCTCCCTCCCTCTCTCATCTCTCCCTTTCTCCCTGTCTCCCTCCCTCTCTCATCTCTCCCTTTCTCCCTCTCCCTCCCTCTCTAGTCTATAGTCCTGGGTTTTTCTGAATTATCTGCAGTCCAAGTACTCGTCAGGCCAACCCTGCTTAGCTTCCTCTTGAAATTAGCCAAGGTCACCCAGTTGATGCAATATGAGCAAAAGTTTGACCAAAAAAAAAAAGACTTCCTCAAATGAGACTGAACTCCTAGGAACAACTGGTTGTTGTTTCAATGGCCCTAATAAGCAAATTGTTTCCCACTGCCTTCCTTTGGGATGTTAATTTAGTCCTCACTAAACCCTTGGCATTATCCCAATTTTAATATAATCTTTATTGAAGAATTAAAAAAATAACAAGATAAAAACGGTGCAAGTATTTGAACAGAAACAAGGAAAATGAGAAAAAGGGAGGAAGAAGAGGAGGGGGAAGAGGGGAAAGGGGAAAGAAAGAGAAGGAAGGGGATGGGGAGGTGAGGGGGAGGGGAAAGGGGAAAGAAAGAGAAGGAAGGGGAGGGGAGGAGAGGAGAGGGAGGAGGAGTGGAAAGGGAGAAGAAAGAGAAGGAAGGGGAAGGGGAGATGAGGGGAGGGGGAGGGGAAAGGGGAAAGAAAGAGAAGGAAGGGGAAGGGGAGGGGAAGAGAGAGAGGGGGTGGGAAAATGGGAAAGAAAGAGAAGGAAGGGGAGGGGAGGAGAGGAGAGGGGAAAGGGGAAAGAAAGAGAAGGAAGGGGAAGGGGAGGGGAAGAGAGAGAGGGGGTGGGAAAATGGGAAAGAAAGAGAAGGAAGGGGAGGGGAGGAGAGGAGAGGGAGGAGGAGTGGAAAGGGGGAAGGAAGAGAAGGAAGAGGAAGGGGAGGGGAGGAGAGTTGAAGAGGAAGGGGAGGGGAGAGGAGGGGGAAGAAGAGGGGAGGAAATGGTCTCCCAATCTTTTTGACAGCAGTTATAAATACATATCCCTACGGTTACTTCATAAGTTCCTTCTTTATATGAGCTACCCTTTCTAATCCTCACATCCATAAATCACCGGTTTACTTTCCTCTTTTTATTTTTCAGCCAAAAAAAAAAAAAAAAAAGAGTCCATTGGGGTTTCCAGTCTCTGATAAATGTAGTTGTTGATCTTTCTCTAATCAGACAAGTTAATTTTTGCCCTCTCTGCTCATCCTGTCATCTTCACTAACCAACCCGTTCCTCCATTGTATTTCAGAAGGAAACCTTGGGATTGTTGTGACAGATTCCCATCCAATTACTCACCGGGTCAGATCCTGCTTAGCTTCTGAGCTCAAACAGTGTCATTAAGAGAAAGGAACACACGGGAAATAGCAAATAAAGGAACACTGATTCTCTCAATACTGATAACGTGGGTAGGTTTGAAGCAGTCTGCGTTCACAATACTTTCTTCTCTTTACAACTAGGTCATATCAGTGGATTTTTATTTTCTCTCTCTCTGTGTGTGTATTTCAAATCCATGTGAAGCACGGATTGGATTCTTTTAGTAAAAACTGGACATTGTTAAATGACGAACAGAATGTTTTCATGAACCGGCAGGAAAAAAACTCCATAAAGGAGCATTCCCCCCAAATCATTTTGAAAATAGATATTTTTGCCATGCCCCCCCCTCTCTCTGTTATCTAAGAACACACAGAGAGAAGAAATAATGCTTTGTTGTTGTTTTCCCACAATCGTTCAAAAAGGAGGTCGCAGAATCACGTTTAAAAAGCAACAACAGAGAAAAAAAGATGAGTTTCTGATAATATTGCTTTGATAGCCTCACAAAGTCGCAAATTCCCACTAATTAGGGTCGGCTATGTCTGTAAAAGGGATGCAGTGGCTCAGTGGCTAAGATGCTGAGCTTGTCAATTGAAAGGTCAGCTGTTCAGCGGTTCGAATCCCTAGTGCTGCGTAACTGGGTGAGCTCCCGTTCCTTGTCCCAGCTTCTGCCAACCTAGCAGTTCGAAAGCATGTAAAAAATGCAAGTAGAAAAATAGGGACCACCTTTGGTGGGAAGGTAACAGCGTTCCATGCGCCTTTGGCGTTGAGTCATGCCAGCCACATGACCATTTATTTATTAATTCAATTTGTATGCCGCCCCTCTCCATGAAGACATCTTCGGACAGCGCTGACTCTTTGGCTTTGAAATGGAGATGAGCACTGCCCCCTAGAGTCGGGAACGACTAGCACATATGTGCGAGGGGAACCTTTACCTTTACTTTACCTTATGTCTGTAAAGGGATGTGGTGGCTCAGTGGCTAAAATGCTGAGCTTGTTGATTGAAAGGTCGGCAGTTCAGCAGTTCGAATCCTGAGTGCCGCGTAATGGGGTGAGCTCCCGTTACTTGTCTCAGCTTCTACCAACCTAGCAGTTCGAAAGCAGGTAAAAAATGCAAGTAGAAAAATAGGGACCACCTTTGGTGGGAAGGTAATAGAGTCCAATGTGCCTTTGGTGTTTAATCATACCGGCCACATGATCATGGAGACATCTTCGGACAGCGCTGGCTCTCCGGCTTTGAAACGGAGATGAGCACTGCCCTCTAGAGTCGGGAACGACTAGCACATATGTGCGGGGAAACCTTTACCTTTACCTTATGTCTGTAAAGGGAGTACTTCTGATTTCAGAATCGGAATTCGTGCAGACAGATAGATCCTTCTCTTTCTAGTTTGCAAGAGTAACACAGACCAGGGGTGAAATGCTACCAGTTCAGACCGGTTTGGGAGGACCGGTAGTGGAGATTGGGGCTGGTTCGCCGCACTGGTAGCAATTGCTGGCTGGCCACACCCCCAAACCGGACCACGGCCCACAGCCCTGCCATGCTTTCCTGCCTTCCATGTAGCCTTCCCGTGGCCAGCTTGTGAAGGCAGGCAAGCGGAAGGCCACGTGGAAGGCAGGCAAGCATGGCAGGACTGCAGGGAAGGGGGCTAGCAGCTTACTCCCTTCCCAGCAGCCCTGCCATGCTTGCCTGCCTTCCACGCTGCCAAACTCATTGTTTGGAGCATCAGCGATTTAAGGAAACGTCTTCCAACTCTTCAAGATCAACTTTAAGAGTGCCAAGAAGCCGACAGCAAAAGTAGCAGCAGTGGGGGGCGACAGGACATGTGTGTGTGTGTGTGTGTGTGTGTGTGTCCCTCCATGGTCCTCCTCTCCCAGGTGACAGCCAGGGCTTCGCTGCCTCCTCTTTTCCTTAGAGGGGCAGTGTCTTCCTCCAAGTCCTTGCGGAGCGAGGGACATACACACACACATATATACAGACAGACAGACAGACATCAGACAGACACACATATATAAAGGTAAAGGTTCCCCTCGCACATATGTGCTAGTCGTTCTTGACTCTAGGGGGCGGTGCTCATCTCCGTTTCAAAGCCGAAGAGCCAGCACTGTCCGAAGACATCTCCGTGGTCAGGTGGCTGGCATGACCAAAGGCGCACGGAACGCCGTTACCTTCCCACCAAAGGTGGTTCCTATTTTTTCTACTTGCATTTTTTACCTGCTTTCGAACTGCTAGGTTGGCATAAGCTGGGACAAGTAATGCAAGCTCACCTCGTTATGCGGCACTAGGGATTCGAACTGCTGAACTGCTGACCTTTCCATTGACAAGCTCAGCGTCTTAGGTACTGAGCCACTGAGCCATGGTGTCCCTTCACTTCATTAGATTAGACATACCCAGTTCCTGAAACAGCTCTTCATAATTTTTTAGCTTCCAGTACCCCGTAAATCATCTTTGTTGCTGTTCTCTGCACTCTTTCCAGAGTCTCAACATTTTATATATATATATATATATATCGTGGAGACCCAACCTGGATGCAGTATACCAAATGTGGCCTTACCGAGGCCTTATAAAGTAAACACCTTATAATGTAAACACTTCACATTTCCAAATGTTGGACTCCCTTTATTGGATGTGTTCCAGTAAAGAGCCTTCAGCCATCTGTCTCAAAGGCTTTAATTAGAATCCTTGCATAAAACAGAGGGTTGGGTTTGATGGCTGAATTGGTCCATTACAACTCTATAATTCTGCAATCATTTCTAGTGGCCACATTTGAGCTGAATTAGTTAGCCTATTTAGCCTAATGATTAACTCATTTTATGGAGAAGACCTACTGGATAGTTCTGTCTTAATCCCAGACAATCAGCTCTACTATATTCAGGGGGAAATATATATTATTTTAAATCTATTTTAACTTTTGTGTACAAATGTTTTACTTTGGCTGTTCACCACCCTGAGTCCGAAAGGAGAAGGGCGGTATAGAAATCTGAAAAATAAATAAATAAATAAATAAATAAATAAATAAATAAATAAATAAATAAATAAATATCATCATCCATAAAAATACAAAACACAAATCAATACAGTCCTAGTCTGCATTAACAGAAGGATAGAATCAAGATCACGCGAAGTGTTAATACCACTTTATAAAGCCTTGGTAAGGCCACACTTGGAATACTGCATCCAGTTTTGGCTGCCACAATGTAAAAAAAAAAAAAAGATGTGGAGACTCTGGAAAGAGTGCAGAGAAGAGCAACAAAGAAGATTTGGGGACGTGAGGCTAAAACATATGAAGAATGGTTGCAGGAATTGGATATGTCTTGTTTAGTGAAAAGAAGGACTAGGGGTGACATGATAGTAGTGTTCCAATATCTCAGGGGTTGCCCCAAAGAAGAGGGAGTCAAGCTATTCTCCAAAGGACCTGAGGGCAGGACAAGAAGCAATGGATGGAAACTCATAAAGGAGAAAAGTAACCTAGAACTATAAATTTCCTGATAGTTGGAACAATTAACCAGTGCAACAGCTAGAATAGAGTAGAGTAGAGTAGAGTAGAGTAGAGTAGAGTAGAGTAGAGTAGAGTAGAGTAGAGTAGAGTAGAGTAGAATAGAATAGAATAGAATAGAATAGAATAGAATAGAATAGAACAGAACAGAACAGAACAGAACAGAACAGAATAGAATTCTTTATTGGCCAAATGTGATTGGAAACACAAGGAATTTGTCTTTGGTGTATAGGCTCTCAGTGTACATAAAAGAAAAGATATGTTCATCAAGAATCATAAGGTAAAACACTTAATGATAGTCATGGGGTACAAATAAGCAATCAGGAAACAATATCAATATAAATCATAAGGATACCAGCAACAAAGTTGCAGTCATACAGTTGTAAGTGGAAGGAGATGGGTGGTGGGAATGACGAGAAGATTAATAGTAGTGCAGATTTAGCAAATAGTTCGACAGTGTTGAGGGAATTATTTGTTTAGCCTCCAGAACTTGCCTCCAGATGTTGTGAATGCTCCAACACCAGAAGTTTTTGAGAAGAGATTGGACAACCACTTGTCTGAAGTGGTAGAGGGTTTCCTGCTTGAGCACAGGGTTAGACTAGAAGACCTCCAAGGCCCCTTCCAACTCTGTTAGCCTGTTATGCTTTGTAAACATCTCCTCCCTTTGCAAAGCAAGCAAACGAGCAAATGAAAGCCAACAATTCTAAATGGAAATGTCTGGAATTTGGCACATTGCGTCCCCAAACAACACCATTCCAGAAGCTGTTTTTTTATTTTATTTATTTTTTTAATGTTAGATTTGAAAGGAACATAGATTTCCAACCTGTTTCCTTGCTGGAATTACAAGGCCATTTCCATTTTAGAGATCTTATCACTCCGGGACCTGTTCATTGTAGCAAACACAGGTCTGGTAACCGACATTTTTTTCTTTTTTTTCTTTTGCTTCTGAATTATACTGAGGTTGACAATAAGTTGTTCCAGCTGCATTTTTGGCTGGTTAATGGAACGTTGAAAATATGTTACTTGCAGGACAAAAGCTCTGTGGCCACCTGCAGGTTTCTGTCAAGGCTTTAAAAAGAAATACCGACTGTGCTATAATAGGAAATCAGCTTGGCAAAACATTATAAGAACTTGCAACTTCCAACTCGCCGCAACTCTACTTAAATTATTATATGCTTGGATGCCCTCCAGAACACCAGATAGCTAGGCAATTAATGCAAAACCTTGTCATCCTTCTCCACCTCTCTTGTCTTTGTGCAAGCCTATAATGAGCCTTGTTCGGGCGGCTGAATATATTCCGAGCTTTGACAAATCATCTCGGCATGAAAAGGAAGGGTGGGGAAAAAAAAAAAAAAGGATGAAAAATATGGCAAGAGACAAGATCGAAAACCACAAATGACATTTGTTCGGTCTGAAAGCAGAATGCCACAATGTGCACGGGTGGGGTGGGGGATTTCAACACCCCCCCCTTTCTGGGTAGAAAACAGAGGGCTGCGTTTCCTTGCGAGGATGGCTTGCTTTGGGATCATCACGTCTCATTCATGGGTGGGAAGAACCGAAGGGAGGCAGGAGGTTTTTTTTGAAAAGACACCTTGGGTTGATGTTTTGAGAAGGTTCACCTCCGTGATTGAGGCATAACTGGTATGCTTTGATGGACTGCTTTCTGTTCTAGGCAGTCAACCTGTGCAACCACAAAAGTCCCATTTGTCGATGCGAGTCAAAAGCCACTTTGCAGCATTGTTGAGTTTTAGTTAAATCCAGGGGTCGGCTGCTGGGGGTTCGCAAGGGTTCGGGAGAACCTCTAGCTAAGATTCTGTGCAGTTCAGAGAACCCCCAAATCCCGCTCCTGGTTGGCCCTGCCCACTCTGCCCTGCCCCACCCAAGAGTCCCCACGCAGCCTGTTTTGGATACAGGTAAGTGCAGGGCAGTGGTGGGTTCCTCCCGGTTCGGTCCGGTTCGGCCGAGCCGGTAGCGGTGACGATATGATGTCACCAAACCGGTTTCCCCCCCGCCCTCCCCCCCATGTTATTCTTACCTTTTATTTGGCCCCACCCCCAATCTATTGCTGCCTCCTGAGTCCCAGCTGATGGCTAGAGGGAAAAAAAACTGTTTAAACTCTTGCCGCGGGGCTTCAAAGGGCCGCCCTACAGCTGATCAGTGTTAAAAGCAAACAAATGAGTCGGGTCGTAAGTGCAAGGACTGGTCGTAAGTGTGAGGACCTTCCAGAGATGACTCTGACCAGCTAGCCACGCCCACCTAGTCACACGACCTCCAAGCCACACCCACAAAATAAGCCACACCCCTGGTGCAGGGTGTGTGTGGAGGCTCAGGGAGGGTAAAAAACGGGCCTACCGGAAGTTCGGGAAGGCTGGAAATAGGCCCATTTCTGGCCTCCAGAGGGCCTCCGGAGCCTGGGAAAGCCGTTTTCGTCCTCCCGGAGGCTTGAGGAAAGCCTCCGGAGCCTGGGGAGGGCAAAAATGCCCCCCTTCAACCATGGTGCAGGAGGCCAACTAGGCCATGCCCACCATGGCCACGCCCACCCAGCAACCAGGCAGAGAACCCTTTGTTAAAATTTTTGAAGCCCACCCCTGGTTAGTTCCTACCCAGAACAAGACATTTCATTGCATCTCTGCCCTTCTGTATATCTCAACAGGATCCTTATGTATCTCTGCCTAACAAAAGTGATACACTATACTGGTAAAACCATGCTTGAAACACTGCATCCAATTTTGTTCACCATGACACGCACACACACACACACACACATATTCACACAAAGATGCTGAGACCTTAGAGTGGAATTATGAAATAATGGATGGAAACCGATCAAGGAGAGATTCAACCTAGAAATAAGGAGATATTTTCTGACAGTGAGAACAATCAACCCATGGAACAGAAGTTGCCTTCAGAAGTTGTGGGAGCTTCATCACTGGAGGCTTTCAAGGGGAGACTGGACTGCCATCTATCAGACATGGTGTAGGGTCTTCTGTTTGGGTGGGGGATTGGACTAGACAACCTACAAGGTTTCTTTCAACTCTGTTATTCTGAGTGTAGAGAAGAGCAACAATGATGATTAGGGGATTGGAGACTAAAGCATATAATGAATGGTTGAGGGAACTGGGTATGTCTAATCTAACAAAGAGAGGAATTAGGGATGGATAAATGAGTTTAAAGAGCTAGTTTGGTCTAGTGGTTAAGGCACCAGGCTAGAAGGAGGATCTTCAGCCAACACAACATACATGCACACTTGTTTAAACCCAAGAATACACTAAGGTAGAAGCTTGTCCATCCCAAGGACAAAACACCCAGATACAAGCAACGTGGTATATGCAGTACAATGCAGTGAGCCATGTGCAGTTCTGTACATTGGGGAAACAAAACAACCACTTCATAAACACATGGCACAACATGGGAAAACAAACCCATCAGAACAAGATTCAGCAGTCAATTTGCATTTAAAAGACAAAGGCCACTCTTTTGAAGACACCAAAGTCCACATTTTGGACAGAGAGGACCACTGGTTTGAAAGAGGGGTCAAAGAGGCCATCAAGGTCAAAATTGAACAGCCTTGCCTCAACAGAGGGGGAGAGATATGACATCATCTACCTCCAGTTTATTTTCTTGTGCTCCAAGATCACCGCACATGGGGACTACAGCCAAGAAATTAAAAGATGCTTGCTCCTGGGGAGGAAAGCTATGGCAAAGCTAGACAGCATTCTAAAAAGCAGAGACATCATCCTCTCAACAAAAGTGCATATAGTCAAGGCGATGGTTTTCCCAGTTGCAATGTACGGCTATGAAATTTGGACCATAAGAAAGGCCGAGCGCCAAAGAATTGAGGCCTTTGAACTCTGGTGCTGGAGAAGACTCTTGCAAGTCCCTTGGATGGCAAGGCGATCAAACCAGTCAGTCCAAGAGGAAATCAACCCTGACTGCTCTTTAGAAGGCCAGATCCTGAAGAGGAAACTCAAATACTTTGGCCATCTAATGAGAAGGAAGGACTCACTGGAGAAGAGCCTAATGCTGGGAAAGATTGAGGGCAAAAGAAGAAGGGGACGACAGAGAATTAGGTGGCTGGATAGAGTCACTGAAGCAGTCGGTGTGAGCTTAAATGGACTCCTGAGGATGGTAGAGGACAGGAAGGCCTGGAGGAATGTTGTCCATGGGGTCACAATGGGTTGGACACAACTTCGCAACTAACAACAAGAACCTCCAGTCTACAACACTGTCCCTTCAACAGTCCCAAAAAGGCTCCACACCCATTTGCACTATTCAGATGGACACAGATAAACCTCCAAGTGGCCTCAAAGACTCTCTAAAAGAATGGAAATGATCAATTGTCTGCAAGGAGTATAAATCCTTCCATCCTTCACCATTCAATCAGAGCTGAAGAAGCTTCTTGGATGAGAAGTGAAAGGTCTTCAAAGAAAAACAAAGAAAGTCAAGTTGCCTCTTGAACAAAAGCACCTCTGGGACAGGCTACAAAACAAGATACCATGAGTTCAAGTCCTGCCTTAGTCATGAAAAGCAGCTGGGTGACTTTAAGCCAGTCCCTTTCTCTCTCAGCCCAATTCACCTTACAGGATTGTTGTTGTGGGGAAAATAGGAGGAGGAAGGCATCTTGGATAAGTTCACTGCCTTGAGTTATTTGTAAAAAAATAATAATAAAGGTGGATTACAGATAAATAAAAGATGTGTTCCAGCAGGCTAGACAAGTCAATAAAGCCACAAACGTAATTTGCAGCACCTGGTTTCTGCAATTGAATACATCTATTAATGAGCTTCCATGTAAGCCAGATGTTGTCACATTAGTTAGAAACATCTGGCTCATTTTGTTTGAGGTCAGAAGCATCCCAGGGTCATTGCCTAGACTGGGAAGTTGAAAAATGGTGCTGGAGGAAAACATAAAATAATAGAGTTGGAAGGGATTTGGGGGGGGTCTTCTACTCTAACCCTCCGTTCAGGCAGGAGAATTTATACCATTTCTGACATATGGCTGTTGAGTCTCTTCTTAAAAGCCTCCAGTGATGGAGCACTCACAACTTCTGAAGGCAACTTCTGTTCTACTGGTTGATTGTTCTCACTGTTAGGAAGTTTCTCCTTAGTTCTTAGTGCTTCTCTCCTTGATTAGTTTCCATCTGTTGCTTCTTGTCCTGTCTTCAGGTGCTTTGGAGAATAGGTTGACCTCCTCTTCTTTGTGGCAGCCCTTCAAATATTGGAATGCTGGTACCATGTCACCCCATTCCTTCTTTTCACTAGACTAGACATACCCAATTCCTGCAACCATTTTCTTCATGTGTTTTATCGTCTAGCTTCCTAATAATCGTTGTGGCTCTTTTCTGCACTCTTTCCAGTATCTCTACATCCTTTTTTAAATATTGTGGTGAATGTCAAATCATTTTCCATATTGTTGTCAGAAGAACTATAGGATGTCCATGGAGTTCAGCTGATTAAAAGCGACTCCTGGTTTTGTATATTTGTTTGCAATTTCCCACAATCTATGAGATCTACAAGATGTACGAGATCGCCTTCTGCCACCGGTAGCCTCCCACCGGCCAATACGCTCCCACAGAGAGGGACTCCTCAGGGTGCCGTCGGCCAAACAATGCTGACTGGGGGAGAGCCTTCTCTGTGGGGGCACCTGCCCTCTGGAATGACCTGCCCCTGGAAGTTCATATGATCCCCGACCTTTGTACCTTTCACCGTGCCCTTAAGACCCTTTTGTTCCAACAGGCCGGGCTGGCTTAGAATATGATTTTTTTTTTTTATTTGATTTATATGCCGCCCTTCTCCGGAGACTCAGGGCGGTTTACAGTGCGTTAAGCAATAGCCTTCATACTTTTGTATATTTTATAGAAAGTCAGCTTATTGCCACCACAAACCGGGTCCTCATTTTACCTACCTTAGAAAGGATGGAAGGCTGAGTCAACCTTGAGCCTGGCAAGATTCAAACTTACTTTAAGTTGGTGTTAAATTACAGTGCCTTATCTGCAGAGCTATACAGGCTCCTTAAATTGGGTTGTTTGTCAAGTTTTAACTTTGTGGGCCAAATTTTATATATTCGTTTTAAATTGTTTTTAAATTTTGTGAGTTTATGTGTGTTTTAACATGGCTGTACACCGCCCTGAGTCCTTCGGGAGAAGGGCGGTATAGAAGTCTAATAAACTAAACTAAACTAAAAACTAAACAATCTGACATTAGATTCGAACAGAACTAAGACTTTACAGAAGTGGCCAAAATTGTGGAAACCTTTTGGGGGAAGTGTACTTTTGGGGTTTGATGGCTAATAACATCACTTTTTTGTTTTGTGGAGTTTCAAGATAATCCTATTCCACTGCTGGAATGGCCTGGGAATAGCCCAGACCTTCACCCAATTGAAAATCTATGGAGCCGACTAAAGAAACTTGTTAGTCAGAAGCGACCCAGCAATAAAACCCAGTTAATAGAAGCATCCATTCAATCTTGGTTTCACATGATAACAGCTGCAGAACTAAAAGTCTTGGTTCACTCCATGGGAAGATGTTGTAAGGCTGTAATTCATGCTAAAGGTTACCCAACTAAATATTAACTGACATGGTGATCATTTTTGTATATCTTGTTTTTTATATGTGTTTTACTTTTCTTCTTTATATCATAACTGCTACTCTAATAGCAAATCCTTCATAAAAGTTATTGCATTACATTCTTGATTAAATTATCGTTCCATTGATATATCATTTTAGGGTACTACTCCCCCCCAAAAAAAGTGGTGTTATTAACTAGTTTTAGAAAATACACTTTTCCCAAAAATTTTGACCACTACTGTAAGTCACATAAAACATCTGAGGAGTTTCAAAGAAAGTCAGAAATGAATTTCAAGTAACATACACTTTCATGTGTTCATTGAGATTCTCCCTAGAGCAAAAGGCAGAGGTTATTTCTTGAGGGAGGGGGAAATTCCAAGAACGTATAAAAGAAATAGTAGTAATGACATGAATTTTGGTATGGCAAAGAAGATTTATGAAGGTTGCTCCACCCAGTGCTCATTATTTCTCATCCAAAGAAAAAAAAGCACCTATGTATTCAATGAGTGTCAAATCAAAGTGCTCGGTCATTATAGTAGATTTTTTTTTTTATTTGATTTACATGCCGCCCTTCTCCGGAGACTCAGGGAGGCTTACAATGCGCTAAGCAATAGCCTTCATCCTTTTGTATATTTATACAAAGTCAGCTTATTGCCCCCACAATCTGGGTCCTCATTTCACCTACCTTAGAAAGGATGGAAGGCTGAGTCAACCTTGAGCCTGGTGAGATTCGAACTTGCAGTAATTGCAGGCAGCTGATGTTAATAACAGTGCTTTAGTCTGCTGCGCCACCAGAGCTCTTGCTATGAAATATTTCTGGTGTAGTGTTGCTCAACACGTTTTCTCTTTATACCCTGTTTCCCCCAAAATAAGACATCCCCTGATAATAAGCCCAATCGGGCTTTTGAGCACATGGCAATAAGGCCAAGCACTTATTTCAGGGTTCAAAAAAAATATAAGTCAGGGTCTTATTTTCGGGGAAACACGGTAGTCAAGAAATAACATAATGGAACATAAGGCTAGGCTAATAAGAGGCTCATATTAATACAATGAAGATGATGAGATTTTTCTCTATTCGGCTTCTTAGTACGTGGAATAATACAGTTTGTTTGTTTGTTTGTTTATTATTTAATTAATTAATTAATTAATTAATTAATTTGTATACCGCCCTTCTCCCAGAAGGGACTTAGGGCGGTGAACAGCCAAAATTAAAAATACATACAGTACAAAAGTTAAGACTTAACACATTGTAAGCCGCCCTGAGTCTCTGGAGAAGGGCAGCATATAAATCAAATAAATAAAAAAAAAGACAATTAAAAAGAATTAAATCATTGGCTTCCCAATTTAAAACCCCCAAGTCTATAAAATTTAAAATCCCAATTAAGAACTATTTAGGCTAGGCCGGCTTGGTGGAATAAATAAGTCTTCAGGGCCTTACGGAAGGTCCGGAGGTCCAGGATCAGTCGTATTCCGGGAGGGAGCTCGTTCCAGAGGGCGGGTGCCCCCACAGAGAAGGCTCTCCCCCTGGGGGCCGCCAGCCGACATTGCCTGACTGACGGCACCCTGAGGAGGCCCTCTCTGTGAGAGCGTATTGGCCGGTGGGAGGTTATCGGTAGCAGCAGGCGGTCTCGCAAATACCCTGGCCCTAAGCCATGGAGCGCTTTAAAGATAAAAGAGTTCACAGTTGAAAGAGTTCTTGAAGATCTTCTAGTCCAGCCTATATTATTCCAGACAAATGGTTTAACAGATTAACAGAGTAGGAACGGACCTTGTAGGTCATGTAGTTCAATCCCCCACCCAAACAGGAGACCCTACATTAATAATGGCGAACCTATGGTACGCATGCCTTATCGGTGGGCACACGAGCTCAACTCCAGCACACATGTGCATGCTGGCCAGCTGATTTTTGGGCCTTCTGAGCCCTCCAGAAGTAGGGAAACAGGCTGTTTCCTGTCACCAGAGGGCCTCCGGGAGGGTGGGGAATGCCTTTTTCGCCCTAGGAAAGGCTCTGGAGCCTAGGGAGAGCAAATAACAGGCCTTCCAGGCCCACCGGACGTTGGCAAACGGACTGTTTCTGGCCTCCGGAGGGTGGGGAAGGCAGTTTTCACCCTCTCCAGACTCCTACAAAGGCTCTAGAGCATGGGAAGAGAGAAAAATGGGCCTACTGGGCCATTGCGTGCCAGGAGTGGGGTGAGCATGGGGGGATCACACATGCATGCATGGGGGTGGGGCGCATAGAATTATGGGTGTGGGCACATGCGCAGGCTCCCCCTGCTCCTGGCACGCGATGGCAAAAAGGTTAGCCATCACTGCCCTACACCATTTCTGACAGATGGCAGTGCAGTCTCTTCTTGAATACCTCTAGCAATGGAGCACCCAAACTGCTAGAGATAAACTGTTCCTTAACAAAGGAATATCAGAGACAGAAAGAACCTTGGAGGTCTTCTAGTTAATCTCGTGCTCAAGGAGGAAACCCTTTACCCAGAGGTGGGATTCACATAACGTCTGGGTTCCAAGTAACACCCCCAATGAAAGAAGTAACGTGTTCCAGATGGCCTCAGTGTATAGGCCTTTCTGGGTTTACCTACCAGTTGCCCAGCACTGAAAATGTGAGTACGTGTATGCGCCTGGCCTTCCGTGCATGCTCTTTGCTCATGCGCACACCTTATGCACATGCGCCTGGCCTCAAAAATGTGCCTAAATAGGACATCATAGAGCCGGGTTGGGTGGGTGGGGCCACCCTTGATTTCCGCTGCTGGTTCGCCCGAACCGGTCTGAACTGGCTGAATACCACCTCTGCCTGTACCTTTTCAGACAAATGGTTGTCCAACATCTTCTTGAAAGCCTCCAGTGATAGAGCACCCACCATTTCTGGAGGAAAGTCATCCCACTGATTAATTGTTATCAGTTTCAGGAAATTTCTCCTTAGGTGTAAATTGGATTTCTCCTTGATTAGTTTCCATCCGTTGCTTCTTGTCCTATCCTCAGGTGCTTTGGAGAATAGGTTATCCCATCTCCTTTGCTATTCTGAGAGGGGCTGTCTCTAGCTTCCTGCTTAATCGAATAAAATCCTAAAATAAGCCTACACATGTTACTATGAACGATGGGATTTTGCAAATGGACTGAGAGCTTGTTTAAAGGTAAGGGATCCCTTATCTTAATCCCTTTGAGTCCGTCTCTGGAGTAAGATGGTATCCAAAAAGATTTCACAAAGTCAACAGGTATCTGATACAGCCTGAATGGGAAGTGGACATTTACCTTCTCAAAACACAAATTCTCTCAGGTATGGTTCAGGAAGGTATTGTTGTTAATGCTGGTTGTTTATTAATAATTAAGGAAGAAGCTTTCCACCACCACTACCCTTTCACAATAATCCTTCCTTCTTTCCTTCCTTCCTTCCTTCCTTCCTTCCTTCCTTCCTTCCTTCCTTCCTTCTTTCCTTCCCCCCCTCTCTCTTTCTTTCCTTCCTTCCGCCCTCCCTCCCTTCTCTCTTTCTCTCTCTCTCTCTTTCTTTCCTTCCTTCCTTCCTTCCTTCCTTCCTTCTTTCCTTCCCCCCCTCTCTCTTTCTTTCCTTCCTTCTGCCCTCCCTCCCTTCTCTCTTTCTCTCTCTCTCTCTTTCTTTCCTTCCTTCCTTCCTTCCTTCCTTCCTTCCTTCCTTCCTTCCTTCCTTCCTTTCTTTCTTTCTTTCTTTCTTTCTTTCTTCATTGCTCTTAATTACTGGGTTTTTTTTAAAGAAGAGACTGGACAGTCACTTGTCTGAAATAGTATAGGGTGTCCTGTTTGAACAGGGGGTTGGACTAGAAGACTCCAAGGTCCCTTCCAGCTCTATTCTGATTTTGATTCTGATTCCAATTCTTCCTTCCTTCCTTCCTTCCTTCCTTCCTTCCTTCCTTCCTTCCTTCCTTCCTTCCTTCCTTCCTTCCTTCCTTCCTTCCTCCCTCCCTCCCTCCTTTCTTTCTTCTTTCTTTCTTTCTTTCTTTTTTCTTTCTTTCTTTCTTCCTGGAAGGGAATAAAAGGCAGCTTTTGCTTTCATGTCTATTTAGAAGCTGTACCTCAATTTTGCTTCTGAGGAATTGGATGAGAAACGTGCTTGTCTTTCATGACTAGGCAATGCTTTACACAACTCTTCCTTTTAATTCTTGGATGTCTAAAGAGGCTTAGGGAACCCAGAGGAGGGGAAGCTGAGGGCAGAGTTCAGCATTTTCTTAACAAAGACTTTTGCATTTGTTCAAAAGCCCAATTCACAGCTTAGATGCTTAAAGACGTTTATTTTGTTTCTGTTCATTATTTATGGGGATGCCTGTTATACACATAGTGTACAGCCATGATGTCACGAGAGACAAGTTGGGCACAATTCTCTGAAGAAAACAAAACACACACACACACAAAAGAAGCTGCTGTATAAAATAAATACTTTGCCACTGCACAATGAAAGAAAGATTTCAGGATGCTGCAAATAGAGGTAGGAAGCTGATGCGATCTATGGCCCAAAGGATTGTGAACCCTGATGGAGAACTTTTCAGAAAGTGATAACCATTGGACTCCAAATCACTGATAAGTTTAAAAGTCAGTTCTGAGTTCTTATCAGTGGTGAAATCCATTTTTTTTTACTACCGGTTCTATGGGCATAGCTTGGTAGACGTGGCAGGGCAAGGATACTGCAAAATCCCCATTCCCACCCCACTCTGGGGCCAGCCAGAGGTGGTATTTGCCGGTTCTCTGAACTACTCAAAATTTCCACTACCGGTTCTCCGAACTGCTCAAAATTTCTGCTACCAGTTCTCCAAACTACTCAAAATTTCCGCTACCAATTCTCCAAACTGCTCAAAATTTCCACTACTAGTTCTCCGAACTGCTCAAAATTTCCACTACTGGTTCTCCGAACTACTCAAAATTTCTGCTACTGGTTCGCCGAACTGCTCAAAATTTCTGCTACCAGTTCTCCGAACTGCTCAAAATTTCCACTACCAGTTCTCCGAACTACCCAAAATTTCTGCTACTGGTTCTCCGAACTGCTCAAAATTTCTGCTACCAGTTCTCAAGAACTTGTCAGAACCTGCTGGATTTCACTCCTGGTTCTTATTCTCCCAGATGTATTTTCCTAGGCAAACACATATTCAAGGAACAGACCTTGCAAAATGTTTGTTTTGAAGACTTGAAGACCTAAAACCAAAATGTTTGTTCTGAAGACTAGAAGACCTAAAGCTAAGGAAGATACTTTTCAAAATATTGGTTCTAAAGCTGTGACTTTAGATCTGAAGATCTAACTGTGAGAGGAATCTTGGAGTCCTAGTGGACAATCACTTGAATATAAGCCAACATTGTGCAGCAGCAGACAAAAGAATCAGTGCAATCCTAGGTTGCATTAAGAGAAGGATAGAATCAAGATCATGGGAAGTACTAGTACCACTTTACAAAGCCTTAGTAAGACCACACTTAAAATACTGCATCCAGTTTTGGCCATCATATTATAAAAAAAGTTGCTGAGATTCTGGAAAGAGTGCAGCAAAGAGCAACAAAGATGGTTAGAGGGCTGGAGACTAAAACATATGAACAGTTGCAGGAACTGGGCATGGCTAGTCTAGTGAAGAGAAGGACCAAGGGGGACATAATAGCAGTCTTCCAATATTTGAGGGGCTGCCATGAAGAGGAGGGGGTCAATCTATTTTCCAGAAGGCAAGACAAGAAATAATGGATGGAAACTAATCAAGGAGAGGACCAACCTAGAAATAAAGAGAAATTTCTTGACAGTGAGAACAATTAACTAGTGGAACAGCTTCCCTTCAGAAGTTGTGGATGCTCCATCACTGGAGGCTTTTAAGAAGAGACTGGATTGCTAGTTGTCTGGAATAGTATAGGGTCTCTTGTTTGGGCAGGAGGTTGGACTAGAAGACCTCCAAGGTCACTTCCAACTCTGTTATTCTGTTATGTTTAAGGAAGATACCTATCAATATTACTTTTTTTCTGAAAAATGGAAGACCTAAAGTTAATAACAATTGAATGAGTGGTGGGGACATTGTTCTATCATATCCCCCAGATCTTTGTCTTTCCATCTCCTGAACTGCTGGACCAATTTGCAGTCCAGATTTCAACTTCTGCTCTATCATCATCATCATCATCATCATCATCATCATCATCATCATCATCTTTATTCATTCAATATGAAACTCAGTCAAGTGAACATTCAAAAATGCATCACAAATACCATTGACTGGTGCTAATGGTTGATACGGGTTGCTGTCCTAGGTATTAACCAAGTACCTTCTTAAGATGTATGATGTTCCAAGTAGCGCAGTTTTTTGCAGTTCCGCTGGTGTCATTGCAGGAAGCTGCAATTTGCTGATGTATCCTATAAAATTCTTGGACATGGTACCAAGTGCCCCGATGACAATGGGTATCACGGTGACATGTTTCATCCATAGCCGTGTAGTTTCGATGGCAAGGTCGCGATATTTCATGATTTTTTCCAGTTCTTTTTCTTCGACTCTGGCATCTCCTGGTACCGCGATGTCAATAAATTGTATGTTTAGGTTTTCGACAACTGTGATATCTGGCGTGTTGGGTTCCAAGTGATGATCTGTCTGTATTCAAAAGTTCCACAAAATGATGATAATGATCTCCTTCTTCTTCTTCTTCTTCTCCTTCTCCTTTTTTTTTTTTAATTTGATTTATATGCCGCCCTTCTCCGGAGACTCAGGGCGGCTTACAATGTGTTAAGCAATAGCCTTCATTCTTTTGTATATTTATACAAAGTCAGCTTATTGCCCCCACAATCCAGGTCCTCAATTTACGTACCTTAGAAAGGATGGAAGGCTGAGTCAACCTTGAGCCTTGGCGAGATTCGAACCTGCAGTAATTGCAGGCAGCTGTTCTTAATAACAGGGTGCTTTAGACCACTGTACTACCAAGGCTCTTCTCCTTCTTCTTCTCCTTCTCCTCCTCCTCCTCCTCCTCCTCCTCCTCCTCCTCCTCCTCCTCCTCCTCCTCCTCCTCCTTCTTCTTCATTATTATTGTCTTGTGGCTCTTTTGTTCATTTTTGGTCTCCTGCTCACTAGCAACTCTTATTCTCTGAAGAATTTAAGGCACTTTTTTGCAATCGCACGGCATTAGCTATTGAGAGAGAAAAACAATCAAGAGGATTGAGAAAAAAGGGGAGAAAAATGGACTCTAGATAAAGATGTGGATTCCTTGGTAATAAAAGAAGCTGTAACATGTTTGTTTCCTGTAAGTCAAGATCATGAACTGAATTGTTTTACCGCATTTCGGCTTAGCAAAAACTAACATTCACAATGCCATGGTGGGAAAGGATTAAATAAAAACGACAGAGCTGGGCTAGCTGACATAAATATATACAGCTAGTTCTCGACTTACAATCACAGCTGAGCTCCAATATTTTTGTCGTTAAGCGAGACCTTTGTTAAGTGAGTTTTGCCCCCATTTTACGACCTTTCTTGCCACAGCTGTTAAAGGAATCACTGCCGTTGTTAAAATAGTAACATGGTTGTTAAGCGAATCTGGCTCCCCCATTGACTTTGCTTGTCAGACGGTCACAAAAGGGGATCGTGTGACCCCGGGACATTGCAACTGTCATAAATACGAGTCACTTGCTAAGTGTCTGAATTTTGATCACGTGATCGTGGGGCTGCTGCAACGGTCATAAATGTGAAAAACACTCATGAGTCACTTTTTTCCAGTGCTGTTGTAACTTTGAAGAGTCATTGAATGAACTTTGTAAGTTGAGGACTACCTATAGTAGCAAAGCATGAGAAAGTTGTGCAGGCTTGCAAAAGGTCTTGGAGAAGTAAGTAGAACTGAGCGGAAGCTACACTATTATCTGGTTTGTTTGCTTTCATTCTCCTCACTCTCCAATTTTGATTGTTATTGGTTTGAAACTGGAATATGCCAACCAGAGTTAAAATCATATGCAGCACCGAAGCGGAAAAGCATATGCACAAAATGCCAGAATGACTTGACTCCCCTTCCCTTCCCTTCCTTTCCCCTTTCTTTCCTTCCTTCCTTCCCTTCCCTTTCCTTCCCCTTCCTTCCTTCCTTCCTTCCCCTTCCCCTTCCCCTTCCCTCCCTCCCACCTTCCTTCCCTTCCCCTTCCCCTTCCCCTTGCCCTTCCCCTTCCCCTTCCCCTTGCCCTTCCGCTTCCCCTTCCTTCCTTCCTTCCCCTTCCCCTTCCCCTTCCCCTTCCCCTTCCGCTTCCTTCCTTCCTTCCCCTTCCCCTTCCCCTTCCTTCCTTCCTTCTTCTGCTTCCGCTTCCTCTTCCCCTTCCCCTTCCCCTTCCCCTTCCTTCCTTCCTTCTTCCGCTTCCGCTTCCCCTTCCCCTTCCCCTTCCCCTTCCCCTTCCCCTTCCTTCCTTCCTTCCCCTTCCATTACTGCTTCCTTCCTTCCTTCCCTTTCCCCTTCCCCTTCCCCTTCTTGATGAATGTATCTTCTCTTTTATGTACCCCAAGAGTCTATGCACCAAGACAAATTCCTTGTGTGTCCAATCACACTTGGCCAATAAAAAATTCTATTCTATTCTATTCTATTCTATTCTATTCTATTCTATTCTATTCTATTCTATTCTATTCTATTCTATTCTATTCTATTCTATTCTATTCCATTCCATTCCATTCCATTCCATATTTTCTATTCTATTCTATTCTATTCTATTCTATTCTATTCTATTCTATTCTATTCTATTCTATTCTATTCTATTCTATTCTATTCTGTATTTTTTTTATTTATGTTGCGGAGATTAAAACAGTAGACTTTGAAGAAGTTGGAAGGTAACAATTCAATATCCAAATGGTGAAACATTCATGAAAAAGGGTCTCAACAGAGATCCCAAGGTATATTGGTAGTCCTCAATTTACGACAGTTCGTTCAGTGACCGTTTAAAATTACAACGGCGCTGACAAAAGTGACTACCATTTTTCACACTTTGCAGCATAAAGTCAGAATTCAGACGCTTGGCAATTAACTCATATTCGTGACAGTTGCAATGGGTCACGCGATCTGCTTTTGTGACCAGCTTCTGACAAACAAAGTCAACAGGGAAGCCAGATTCGCTTAACAACCATGTTACTCTCTTAACAGTTGTAGTGATTCACTTAACAACTTTGGCAAGAAAGGTGGTAAAATGAGGCAAAATTCACTTAACAACTGTCTCATTTAGCAACATAAATTTTGGGCTCAATTGTGGTTGTGCTGTAAATCAAGGACTAGCTATATAAAACTCAGAGCTCAGCTTTGCAGGCACATTCAGAAATTGCCCTTATTATATCTGTAGACAATAAAAAATATATATATCTGGGCCATAATGCAATGCTCAGATTTTCTTTTATTTCCTTCCGAAGCTACTAATTTTAGGGCAAATTAAACCCTTTTTGATAGACATCCTCTCCCCCCCCACACTCTCTCTCTCTCTCTTTTTGCAGTTTTGTTATTGCCACCGTTTCACTGTCTGCTGTTTTACAAGTATCCATTTTTTGTCCCATTTAATTTCTTTCCAATCATCCCCGCCAATCAGGAGTCACAGATTAGAAAATATCCCATTGTAATTTCCACAATCAAAATTGTTATTGCACATATTTCATATGCGCTGTCTCCGACAAATTCTTGGCATCACCTGGCAGGACAAAGTTCCAAATAGCGCAGTCTTGGAACGTGCTGGAATTTCTAGCATGAATACACTATTGAAACAGTGACGTTTACGCTGGATGGGGCATGTCGTGAGAATGGCTGATGGTCGGATTCCGAAAGATCTCCTGTATGGAGAATTAGTGCAGGGAAAGCACCTCAGAGGGAGACCACAGCTGCGATATAAGGATATCTGCGAGAGGGGCCTAAAGGCCCTGGGAATGGACATTAAAAACTGGGAAACCTTGACCTCCGATCGTTCAGCTTGGAGGCTAAAGACGCAGCATGGCCTTCTCCAATTCGAAGAGACACTTGTTCGGCAGGCCGAGGCAAAGAGGCAGTCCCGGAACCAGCGAAATCCGGAGGGCTGGGCAGGGGACCGAATGTATCTGCCCTCAGTGTGGAAGGGATGGCCACTCTCGAATCGGCCTTTTTAGTCACACCAGATGCTGTTTTAGGACCTCTTTCCAGAGCACGATACCATCGTCTCTAGAGACGGAAGGATGCCAATGAAAGAATCAAAATTGTTATAGGGAGGGCACTAAGGGTAGAAAAAGGTACTTAAAATGGACAATGGTTCCAGGAATTGATTTAGGGACAGTGTTAGCCAATCATGAACTGTTTTTAAATCAAAACTGTTTGCTTTTGATAAATCTGTAGAAAAAGTCCCATCCACCGCCCTCCCCTCTCTATGGAGATTCTCAGTCATTTATTTATTTATTTATTGGTTCGATTTATATTCCGCCCTTCTCCGGAGACTCAGGGCGGCTTACAATGCTTTTAAGCAATAGCCTTCATACTTTTGTATATACCTGCTTAGTAGGGCTTTCGGGGCTCCTAAGCGGTGTTCTTTTTTTATACAAAGTCAGCTTATTGCCCCCACAATCCGGGTCCTCATTTTACCTACCTCGGAAGGATGGAAGGCTGAGTCAACCTTGAGCCTGGTGAGATTTGAACTCGCAGTAATTGCAGAAAGCTGGCAGCTAAGTGCTACTTAACAGCACTTTAGTCCACTGCACCACCAAGTCATCCAGGTCATGGTTGTCCCAAAGGTGCTTTTTTTCAAGAGGCAACTGGACTTTCTGTTTTTTTTTTCTTTGAAGACGTTTCACTTCTCATCCAAGAAGCTTCTTCCGTTCTGAATGAAGAACTTCCCTTCTTTCAGAACGGATGAAGCTTCTTGGATGAGAAGCGAAACGTCTTCAAAAAAAAAAAACAAAAAAAAACAGAAAGTCCAGTTGCCTCTTGAAAAAAAGCACTTTTGGGACACAAACAGGACGTTTCCTCCACATTTCATCCTAGATGCAGTATAACTGTTTTCCCATCCAAAGCCAGGGTGTTTGCTCAGACGCAAACACAGCAATCATGCTATGAATGCTGAGAGTTTGCTAATAGCAGAAATTACCAATTTATCCATGTTTTATGTTGACAACTGGTGTCTCTTTGATCCATCAATGCTTTTTAATCCCGGCGTGATGGAGAAAACACATTTGTCTTTGAAGAATATGAAAATCGCCGAAGGAATCTTTTGTCTTCAAGGGCACGTGGGGGTTTTTTGCTCTCCCCTTTTTAACGCCGACGGTTTCCCCCTCTTGTGTAGCACCAAAGCAGCCTTCACGATATGACAGGAATGTTATTCAGCCCCAAATCTGTTTGTTTTCCAGATATCGCCTATAGATAGGCATCAGCAATCTGATTAGAGTTATCTTTTGTTCGTTCCGTGAACCGCTGAATTGAATTTGGTCCGAAATGGGTGGAAGGAGGAGGCAAAAAAACAGCAACGACTAATCCTAAAGGCACCCACTGGCTTGGAGATTGTAAAACATCAATGAGATTAGCTTGAAAAGCATAAAAAGAAAGATTTACTCTTTGGTTCCCATGCAGACTGGAGTGCGTTGAATTGTGCTTCAAACAAATGCACTTCCTCCGGATTAATTTCCCTTCTCATCTTGGTTATCTTGTAACTACAGTTCTAATTTCCCCCCATTTTTGTCTCCTTTGATGGCGGGCGAGAACGGCGTTTGAAAAGCAGAGGACAAAATGGAGGGAGATGTTTGTTAATATAAATATTTATGTCCCTTTTAGATCATACCAGGAATGGGTAAGAGAGTCATCTTTTGGGATGACCTTGGTTCCGAAGAATATTATAGCAATAGCACTTAGACCAGGGGTGAAATGCTCCCGGTTCGGACTGGATCAGCCGATCCGGTAGCAATGGCGGCGGGTGGTTCAGAGAACCGGTAGCAAAAATCCCTGCCCCCCCCGCCCATGCCCCCCCAATTGCCCGGTCGCCCGCTTGCCACTTCTTTTAAAAAATGCTTTTAAAAGGTAAAAAAGAGGCTTTTACGATCCCAGCTGAGCCACATGATTGTCAGTGCCTTTTTTTTTTTACTTTTAAAAGCATTTTTTTACAACCTATTCATAGGTTGTAAAAAATGCTTTTAAAAATAAAAAATAAAAAAAATTAGGGAACGGTATAGGGTTTTCTGCTTGAGAAGAGGGTTGGAAGACATCCAATATCCATCCCAACCCTGCTACTCTGTTATTTTGAACTTGGATGGTCAGGGGTCGGTTCTACTTACCTTTACTACCGGTTTGCAACGGGATCGTGCACGCTCGCTTTGCTCGCGCTTGTGCCTTGCTTCTGTGCATATGCAGATCGCTTCTGGTGACGTCAGGGTCAGTGGGCGGAGCCTCCCACTGGTTTTACTACCGGTTCTATAGATGTTCTGTCCCCGTCCCACACACGCACCCCCACAGACAGCCTGGAGTTAATAAGCCACACGACAAAGTCTTTGAAGATAAAGCTGGCAGCAACCCAGTGGCTAGCTGCCAATTCAGACTTTACTCACACAAAACAAAGATTATACTGCAAGCATTCCGATAAAGCAGGCAAAGTTTCAGCAATACAAGGTTTAGTCCAAATGCAGTCTGACAAGGCAGGCAGAAGTCCAGTAATGCAGAGATCATGGATTATTTCTCGTTTTTGCTCGTCACAAACTGAACTGGCCACCACATTTATACCCTGTGGGGTGTGGTCCAGTGACTCAGCTAATCTCTGGCACGCCTTCCCCTCTGTTGCGCACGCTTCTCCCTGCGCCGCTGTCGAGGATCCAGCCAGCACTTATCTCCTTTGTCGCTGTCCACCTGTGGCTGCGAGGACGTGCTTGGCTCTGGGACTATCTCTTGGCCTTCGGTGTCCTCCAGAGGCATTGCCAGAGAGGAGGGTCCTGGAGAGGGAGGACTTGCCAACTCCTCTCCCTCACTCTCAGAATCTGCATCTGTCGATAGCCCAGGCTCAGGCAACGGAGCCACAACAATAGAACTGGTCCGAACCAGGGGCAACTCACCATTGTGGTTGGTAGACATTTCATTATTCAAACTATATAACATCACCATCAAATACGGAGATCTCTGGGTAGTTTTTTTACACTGACGTGGAACTCTATCACTGTCTTCTTCTGGGATTAAAAACAAAATTCTCCATGTAGCTGACAACCCTTGGATTTCTTGGTGTGTCCCATTCAAGCACCAACCACAGCAAATTCTGCTTCACTGTCTTTGGCATCAGCCAAAGGTTGCCAGATGCTGCCACCAGATGGCCAGAGGTGCACATATTGCAATATGTTCACACTAAAGGTGTGATGTTTGAAATTGATTTATTTTTTATTTTATTCATTTATTTGTCAAGCATATATAAGGTAACAGGTAAAAGTATAAACATAATTTGAATACATGAAAAGAGTAAGAATAAAAAGGAATATTAGGACAAGGACGGTAGGTACACTGATGCATACACGTCCCTTACAGACCTCTTAGGAATGGAGTGAGGTCAACAGTAGACAGTCTTAAGGTTAAAGTTTTGGGGGCTTGGGGAAGAAGCCATAGAGTCAGGTAGTGCATTCTAGGCATTGACCACTCTGTTGCTGAAGTAATATTTTCTGCAATCGAGTTTGGAACGGTTTACCTTGAGTTTGTATCTATTATTTGCTCATGTATTGTTGTGGTTGAAGCTGAAGTAGTCATTGACAGGAAGGACATTGTGGCAGATAATTTTATGTACTAGACTTACATCAGACCGAAGTCGGCGTAGTTCTAAATTGTCTAAGCCCAAAATTTGGAGTCTCGTGGCATTAGGTATTTTATTGCAGGTAGAGGAATGGAGGACTCGTCTCATAAAATATCTCTGGACTCTCTCGATTGTATTTATGTCCGATATGCAGTGCGGGTTCCAGACAGATGAGCTGTATTCAAGAATTGGTCTAGCAAATGTTTTGTATGCTGTAGTTAGTAGTACAACATTACCAGAGAAGAAGCTACACAAGATTAAATTTAGACAAAAGGCCTATCAGAACGGAGGAAAAAAACCAAAATTCCCCAGTTCAAATTCGGCATTCAGATTATTTTTTTCTTTGACCTCTGTGTGCAGACAGGCATGAACCCAATTTGAGTTAAGCTAGGTTAGAATATTCAGCATAAAAAGAAAATCTCCGTAGTCCTTTTTTTTGGCAACCAGTTGGATACTCGGATCATACACACACACACACACACACAAAGAGATTGTGCTCTCAGATTTTCTGAATATTCAGCTTTGTCACCCATTAATTTTTAGATCAATTATTTAGGATT